>NW_027192149.1:376158-378996 GCF_041956525.1 Rhizomucor pusillus
GAGAGTATATATATATATATATATATATATATATATGTGTGTGTGTGTGTGTGCATCCGTCTCACCTGCTGTTGTGGTTGCGAGCAAGCTGCCAGCTAAGCAACCGATTTGTAGCACAGCGACAATATTACCATTGATATCAGCTTCTCGTATTTTATCATTTGGGTCGATACCAAAATGGGACTGGAAGGATGGGGCTATGAAAAGACCGCCGACAACACCGAGATCGAAACCTGTAAAGAGCGCGCTCTATTGTTAGATTGCCACCTGCGCAACACAATTATCTTCCACTATTAACCAAACAAGAATCCTCCAAGGCAGGAAATGCAAGTCGCAACAGCTGTCCAGACGGGCATCTCTAGAAAGAAGAAACGTCGCTGCTGCTCGACAGTCGTTCCTCGAGGAGCAGAGTATTTAAGCAACAGCGGCTGCTGTTCGTCGTCTGCTGCAAGCTGCAGCCCGTTTTTTACACCTAAGGTCATATAGATGAAAACAAAGGGGGAGGGGAGGTTATGTTATTGTTCGGATGGTTTAAAGTTTACACTGAAAAATGTGGATTAAGAAAGAAAGGAAAATTGTGAAAGAACAACGACGGGGTTTAGGACTCTCACTTTTACTTCCTTTTTGAACCTGCTACTGCTGAGATGGTGTCATTGCCGGTTTAAGCCCTGTTTTGCAGCCGAAGAGATGACTAAGGATCGTTACCCGTCAACACTCGCAACCGGCCCCTTTGATCAAATGCATAATTTTTCCGTCAATCTGTGAAAACGCAAACCCCCAGGAAAATTAAGATATTTAAGCATAGTTTCATTAACGTGCAACATTTATAACTCTATGTACAAGCAAGAAGGTGAAGAATTACACATGGTATAATTATGGAAACAAGAAATCAACAGAACAACATAAAATTAGCCGAATTGCTGCCGAATGATATTCTTTTGCGCCGTTGTCAGACTAGTCGGGAACTTGACTTTGTATGTGATAATAAGATCGCCTTTTCTACCAGTTTTCGAGTTTGGCATGCCTTCGCCAATAACTCGTGACTCCTGGCCTGGCTGGATGACTGAGCTCGTGTTGTTCACGTTAAGTGTGCGACCGTCCAGAGTCTTGATCTGTCTCGTGAAGCCTGTGAGTGCATCTGCAAGGGGTATCTCTATTGTCATGCGCAGGTTGTCCCCGTCGCGTTTGAAAACTGGATGCGGTTTCTCCTCAACAATAAACTCGATATCTTGGGCCTCTCCAGTCTCGAGTTCATCTCCTTCACCAGGGAATCGGATCTTGGTGCCTGCTTTCCACCCGGGCTTCACATTGATGGTCAAAATCTTATCAGTGGTGATAAATCGGCCCGTTGCTCCATCTCGAAGTTTTCTTGTCACTTTGAGCCTCTTTGTTGTTCCTGTGTAAAGATCTTCCAGTGAAATTGGTAACGGTCGCTTGACAGCTGGTGGTTTTTGTGGTTGCATTGTTGGTCCGCGGCGTCTTGCTCCAGTACCAAATCCTCCTGGCATACCACCACCCATCATAAAATCGTCGCTGTCGTCGTCCATGCCCATTCCCATGCCGAAGCTGCCTCCGCCGCCGCCGAATGACGAGAAGAAATGCTTAAAGATATCATCTGCGTTGGATGGGCGGAATCCTCCACCTCCTGACGTGAATGTGAACGTGGTGCCGCCGCCTCCAGGGAAGGAGAAACCGCCAGGGAATCCACCAGCACCTGCACCGCCGCCTGGGGGAGGTGGTCCGGCTTTGAGTCCTTCCTCGCCATACTGGTCGTAAATGGCTCGCTTGTTCTTGTCGCTCAATACTTCAAAAGCTTCGCCGATTTCTTGAAACTTGGCCTTTGCAACGTCTGCCTTGTCCTTGTTTCGATCAGGATGCCACTTCAATGCTGTCACATTGGTCAGCGGATGGTGTTTCGAAACGACCCAGTTTTCTAACCTCGGGCTTACCTTGCTTCTTGTATGCTTTCTTTATCGTATCGTCGTCTGCGTCGCGTGGGACACCCAAGATAGCATAATAATCCTTTCCCATTGCTCAAAAGATGGATATGAAACAGTCTAGGCACGTAGGTAACAAGAAGGGGGAAAGGAGTGGCCCTGGAGTATGCACCGCTTATATAAAGTTTTGAGATTCGAGCACTTTCGACAATGTTCGGGCATCAATGGTGATCCTTTGATCTTCCGACAAGTTTTTGTAGCTCCGCCGCTTGATACAACTTCGATTTGATTTCCAAAAGGCGCCGTTAACTCACCTCTAAATAAGCGCGTCTGCATGGTTTTTTCTAGATCTCGCAAGTCTTTGATACGATGAATAACAACACGCAATACATTCGTTGAAACTTTCCAAAAGTGCACCAGTATGGAATGTTTTCATACATCTCTCTACAATGGCGCTGGTACGGACGACATGTTGCTACAAATCATGATGCCTCAACGCGAAGTGTGCAGTATTTCTTTGGTGGTATTGAGTCATAAAATGAAAGAAACCATTTGTTCATACATTAATGTACTGAACTTAGTAAAAATGCAGTGTCCCAAAGCTAATGCTCATTAGACTTAAATCATATCAAGGAAATCCCAAATTGAAACATTCGACCGTTCATATTTTACAATTCCATTCATTTACACATTATCAGCACTTAAAAGTTATACCAGAAGTTTATTTGAACATGATTTGGAAAGCCTAGAAAGCCTAGAAAGCTAGAAGGCCTAGAAGGCCTAGAGATCCTATTCGCCTGACGCCTAGAACGGGAAGCCGGCTTGTTGCCTCGGAACCTCGAGTTGTCTTGTAGCCTTGGAGAAGTGCCAATGAACAGTTTTCTAGCGAAGTCGTCTGTGA
>NW_027192149.1:380862-428848 GCF_041956525.1 Rhizomucor pusillus
CCACGGACGACTTCATTAAGCAACCATAGTAACAAGAAGCGCCTCTCTATGAGCGCTTGGGATGCAAAAGTTTGCAAATTTAACTTCGAGGAGATATCATGTTCCATTTAGTACGCAAGGTACTTTAATTCTATCTACAAGCAAACTAGTGCGAGCCCTTGAGCCACCCAAGGCATTATGTAACAACGTATCAAATGCAAGCCCTTGCTTCTGCAAATGTCTACTGTCGGACAGCTCATACTCTTCTCAGATTATTGAATTAGCAATACGTAAACTCTCACACGTAGCTTCGCACTTCAATGCAATGTCCAAAATATAAACAATAACAGTAAATGAAGAACAAACACCGTTTGTTGATCATCCGATTGTTTCCATCCAGAATGGGTGATATTTTATGTACGCAAAAGTAGTACACTTATGATCTGGGCTTCTCCTTCTTCTCCTTGTACAAAGCGAGGAGAGAGACACCAGCGACCTTGACGACCTTGAAACGGACACCGGGAATATCACCAATGGCACGGCCCTTACGACCGAAACCGGCGATCAAGACTTCATCGTTTTCGTCGACGTAGTTCAAACAACCGTCGTTGGGGACAAAAGCAGTGACCTTCTTGCCGTTCTTGATGAGCTGGACACGGACACACTTACGGATGGCAGAGTTAGGCTGCTTGGCTTCGACACCACTGTAGGTAAAGATGTTTCGTCATCAATATGTATATACATCTCTCCAATAAGCACTGATTCTTACATCTTTTCCAAGACGATACCCTTGGCGTGGGAGGCACCAGCGAAGGGAGAGGAGCGGAAAGCAGTACCCAAGGCACGCTTCTTGTATTGCTTATCGGCCCAGCGTTGTTCACGGCGGTGAATACGCAACTTGCGTGCGGCATTCAAACCTCTGGGTTGTCCACGAGCTTTAAAAAGAAGAAAGCACAATGTAAGTATACAGTTTAATATGGTCAGCTTGTCCCATTCCCTCATTTCAGATCCCTGCTCTCCACAACTCCCACAATCCAATCCAATCGATGACATGCGATGCTCTGGTAGACAGTCAGACCAAGAAATTGGTCTGACCGAGAATAGTGGTATATGCTGTCATTCTTGCGGAAAGCCATGGTCATTGCCAAATGCTGTTGTCGTCATGTCGACCAAGTATGAATCCATCCATTTTTATCCGTCCATCGTTTATCTTGTAGTTCATCCATACTCATGCTGCATCCCCGTTCGCAGTAACACGCCCTTTCATGGACAATAGCTACTCACCCATGATGCCAGAAAATGAAGAGAAGGATTGTGTCCAGGCTGGCCAGAGTTGAGTTGTTATGGCAATTTCAGACTCCTCCGCTTATACAAAATGTCAAGCACAGATCGCCGCCGAGTAAGTGTCTCAAGCACATTTTCGCAAACCAAATGATGGAATCCCGTCTATTTTCTTAGTTTCATCGCAAGCATGTGAAGTTCTACTGTATATCATACGCTGTGTGCTACAAAAGGCATTGTTGTAATATCTTGTAAATTGAGACAAACATAAGACAATCACTTTACATATTGAGGCAGCTGGTCGTACGACTGGAACTGATATGAGTCCATTCTCCCAAAGGTAACCATATTAAGTCTAATATTTGGACTCGAGAAGGGTCTTAGCAACTTGGCAAGTGATATTGGATTGCAGAGTACAACTTTACCATGTTTGGATCACCGAAATGCACGCCGTTGCATTTTCTGTCTGTTGTCCAAGTAAAATGAACGCGCTGGTGAATTACTCTGACGATGAAGACGATCAACTCTCAAATGTTTCTTCATCGCCCCAAAGAGGTAATATTCATCTAATAAACGCGATCGTTCCAAGGTTGACAGTCGTATAGAAGAGGAACAACCAAAGAAAACGGCAGATTCTAGCAAGGTAACGAGAGAATGATCCGTTACACACTGTTGACTGAAAAGTGGCCGAGAGATTGAGCACGATATTAGCCCCTAGATACGACAGTAAATCAAAAGCAAGAGCCCAAACAGAGCGAAAAGCAAGCAGCAGAGAAACCGAGTTCACAGAGAGAAACGCCTCAGAAAGAAGAAACAAAAGTGTTACCATCCACAGTCTTGCGGAACCTTGGAGACATTGAAGCGATCCGGCAACGACGAGCGTTACTGAGACCACTACCGATCGAAGGTGTCGAGAACTGGGGCATCCCTCCAGAACCGGAGACACCGTGCGACCCAGAGCGCGAAGCCAAAGTTGCACATTTCTTGTCACTGCGTGAATCCGGGCACAAACTAAACGAGCACTTGCAACGCAACAAAGCATTTCGAAATCCACGTATATACGCAAAACTCGTAGAATTTATTGAACTTGATGAGGTCGGCAGCAATTTTCCAAAGGAAGAGTTTGATCCACACGGATTTCCTCACGAGGCATACATTGATGGATTGATGGAGGCTCAACAGCGTGTTATGGAAGAACGGGCCATGGCGCAACAGAATCGATCTAGCATACCTTTTGTTCCCAGTGCACAAGCAGCAACGCCAACAGTGAATGTAGCGCCGGATCAAACGTCCTCCTCCTCCAGGCCGAACGCCGCTGCCCTGGCAGCCGCCAAGGCAAATGCACAGAAAGTCGCAAGTAGAATAGTCAAACAATCTAGTCAACCATCCTCATCCCCGTCGTCATCAAGTTTCACAGGCGAAAAACGAAGATATGCTGGTGATGATCGATGGGATGGTTCAAATAAACAAAGACGATAGATCTTTTAGCATCATCTCTTTTCTTTAATTTTCGGAGATCCTTTTCATGCCGTCCTTGGCTTTGTCCACCATGCTAATGCTGCGATCGATCAGCCGGCATTGCAGATCACGTAGCGTGTGCCTGCAACGATTCTATACTAATGGCAGTATAAGAACCACGGCGCTTTTGCCGGACAAGACTCACATCAAACTTACTCGAGAGCAATGGGCGATCGGTATGGAAGAAAGCCTGCACCTGAGTTAACGCCGTATCAGTAAACATTGACGCAATAAAAAGATGCCATCGATGAAAATTCCCAAACCAAAAACGTCCTGAATTCAATAAAGACACGCGAGACGAGCGATATCCGTCAAGTACCCGGCAGTACGTACGGGTAAGTTCGGTTTCTCGGCGCTCTTTATGAGAAGAAAAAGACAAAGATTAATGATTGTCGCAGAGGCAAATTCACGTTGGATTGGGTTGGTCGACCGCGAAACGTGCTGATTGTGAAAAAGCCAAATGATGTCAAAACAGAAGCTGCCCTGAACGAAGTCGCAAAGTAAGTCGCCCTGTCTGTGCTAAGACTAATACATATCTTTGACACAATAATGAAAGCTGGTTGCACAAGGAGCATCCCGAGCTCAACATTATCGTAGAACCAGAAGTCGCCGAGCTTTATCGAGAAAAGTTACCCTTTGTGTATGTCATTCCAAAAGGTAGGTTAACCCTAATATCCTCTAAAATTCAAAGGACATGCTAACACATTCAAATATAGGTCAAAAACAAGAGTATACCCGCACGGTCGATTTTGCCATCACGCTAGGTGGGGATGGTACAATGCTGCACTTATCGTCGCTGTTTCCAAAAGCTGCACCGCCTGTTATCTCATTTTCGATGGGAACGTTAGGATTTCTCATGTCGTTTCGTACGTATCAGGCGAATCCTTCACAGTATTGACCCTCGACAAAGGGCTAACTAGCTTCATTTAGAGTATAAACACTTCCAGCGCGTGGTAACCGATATGACTGCAGGAAAAGCATCTTTGATGCTTCGCATGCGACTATTTTGCTCTCTCCATCAAGAGAATGGAAAGCGAATTACGCTAAATGGAAAAGAAGTCGGTAAGTCGACATTTGCTTTATACATGGAGCTAGAGACTCACTGATTGGAAATATAAGAGGATAGACAGGTCATGAACGAGGTCACTTTGCATCGTGGAAGATACCCTCATTTAACAGCAATAGGTTGCTATGTAGATGGAGAATACCTCACTGAATGTGTGGTATGTATGCGACAATCTGATCCAACTAACTGGTCTGGATAATAATGATTACATTGTAGGCGGACGGGTAAGAAATAGGGATGATATTGTTGTTATAGGCGAAAATATTCATACATGTGATGGATATATGTATACAAGGTTGATCGTCTCCACTCCAACTGGATCCACAGCGTATTCATTGTCAGCAGGTAAAATGTCGCATGCATGCAATGCATACATTTTTATTATCTGGCTTACAACCTAACATTTTAGAATGATAGGCGGGCCAATCGTTCATCCTAGCGTGCAGAGTCTAGTCATGACTCCTATCTGCCCTAGATCGTTGTCGTTCCGAACGGTGCTGCTGCCACCGAGTGTAAACATTCAGCTTCGCGTACGTATGATGGGCTGGGCTTAGACGAAAAATGGGATAAATATTCACGTGCGCGTGTAGATCGGACCATCCAGTCGCAGCCAAGTTGAGGTATCCATGGACGGACAAGAAATTTTCATGCTGGACAAGGGAGAATATTTGCAGGTAGCAAAAGAATCACGCTTTGCTGGTATAGGATAAATGGCAATTTACGAGCGTAAATATGTTTAGGTGCGCACATCAAAGTACCCTATACCTTGTGTCACCAGAGTGAGCGAGAGCGACGACTGGGCAAAAGATATAAATGAGCTACTTAAATGGAACCAGAATTTTGGAAGGAACTTGCAATAATATCACAATAATAGCAGCCAGCGAAAAAAACGGACCCCTCTTTTTTTTTGTGGCTGACACGCTACAATAATAGATCCTCTGTTTGAACTGGACTGTAAATTGGAAAATGTTGCCATTTGTATACAGTCGCTGGAGCATAAAATTGGATGCACATTGTGGAGCGATTATCCTACTCCAGAACGGTCCAATCTCCTCGCTGGCCGCCATCTTTTCCACCTGAGTTTAGGACAAGACGTGCGATTTGTCCAGTTTACGTGCAGGAAATTGATGAATTATCAGCACGAATTACATTAGGAAGGATAATACATTGCGTCGTCGCCTGCTCCCCTACTTTGACGTATTGCGGCTATTCTTCTTGTCCTTATCACTTCAGCATTGGCATCGCTGGATCCGGAAATTCTCGCTCACTCTGAAAGGCCCTTTTCGTGAACCCGTATTTTTATCATTTCTTTATTCAATGTATGCCTGCGTAACTCGAATAGGTAACACAAGCTAATTAAACTTTTGGAGCGTCTCTCCTGCGAATCAAGTCTCCTTCCTTTGGTAGATACCTTCTTCCTTCGGTTCCCTCTCTCTTTTTCTCTTCTTCTTCCTGCCCTCGAGCTCTTTTTCTGTTCATCCTTCACACTCCTTTTCACTACACACTTTGGCTGTAGCAGGTTTCTACAGCGTAAACAGTCAATCGATCTCGTCCCACTCTTTATATATCTGAAATTTAGCGTTCCTGGCGAACTAGAGAGCGTACGTAGATCTGTTGCCACACACACATCCAAACAATGTACAATCATCGCAGCCCGCCGCCCACGCATGATCAGTATCCGATGCGCGAGACCCACTTCTCGCCGCAGCCGACGGATCGCAGATCACCCTTTGTAGACCCCTACGAGGATCACGCCCCACCAGCGCCTACATACGATAATCAGCCTTTGTTGCGACAGCATGCAACTGGAGCTCCCATGTCACCTTACGCTGGTGGCGGCGGCTATCCTCAGGGCGCTGGTTCACCGCACGCCCAATTCGCTCCCACCGGTGGTATGCCAGGCTCGCCAGCAATGCACTACGGTGAAGCGCCTCGCAGACAGCCTCGTCGTTACAAGACAAGTAAGTGCATCGAAAAAACGGACAGGTTTGGTGCAACAATTGAGAAATTAACTTTTTTTTTCTGGTCTTGTTTTCAAAACACCAAAACAACAGCAAAGAAAGTCAAGCTTACTCGAGGTAATTTGGTCTTGGACTGTCCTGTCCCAACGAGATACCTGCAGGCTGTGCCTATCAAGGATACCAAGGAGTTTACGCATATGCGATACACCGCTGCTACCTGTGATCCCAAGGACTTTGCGTCGTCGGGTTACACGCTGAGACAGCAGCTGCTGAACCGAGAAACTGAACTGTTTATTGTTTTGACCATGTATAACGTAAGAAGGAAATGGAAAGGAGAAACTGGATGCAACATGGCTAAATTGATGCCACTTAGGAAGATGAAGTCTTGTTTGCCAGAACTATGCACGGTGTCATGAAGAATATCGCTCACTTGTGCAGTCGTGATCGATCCCGTACGTGGGGACCCAAGGGTTGGCAAAAAGTCACTGTCTGTATCGTGTCTGATGGCCGTAATAAGATCCACCCGCGTACCCTGACGCTTCTGGAAACTCTGGGTGTCTACCAAGATGGTGTTGCAAAGAACATTGTCGGTGACAAGCCTGTCACTGCTCACATTTACGAGGCAAGTAAATTACTGTTACACGGAAACAAACAATTATTAACCTGTTTTGGACTTTCTTGTTCACAGTACACAACACAACTTTCTGTCGATCCTGAAATGAAAATCAAGGGTGCAGATAAGGGTATTACTCCATGCCAGATACTATTCTGTCTCAAGGAAAAGAACCAAAAAAAGATCAACTCCCATCGATGGTTCTTCCAGGCATTTGGTCCGCTGATCAAGCCCAACGTCTGTGTCCTCATTGACGTTGGTACGCGTCCTGGTGGCACATCCATCTACCATTTGTGGAAAGCCTTTGATATCAATTCGAACATTGCTGGTGCCTGTGGCGAGATTCGTGCCCTGACTGGAACAGCAGGCGTCGCGTTGTTGAACCCGCTGGTTGCTGCCCAAAACTTTGAATACAAAATGTCGAATATTCTCGACAAGCCTCTCGAGTCTGTCTTTGGCTACATTTCCGTGCTGCCTGGTGCCTTTTCTGCTTACAGATACACTGCCTTGCAAAATGATATCAATGGCCACGGTCCCCTGGAGAAATATTTCCTCGGCGAAACGATGCATGGTGGTGACGCTGATATCTTTACAGCCAACATGTATCTGGCTGAAGATCGTATCCTCTGTTACGAGCTGGTTGCCAAGAAGAACGCAAATTATGTGCTTCACTATGTCAACAGCAGCTACGGTGAAACTGATGTGCCTGACAAAGTCCCTGAACTGATCTCTCAGCGTCGACGTTGGCTCAATGGTAAAGTTGATGGAGTTCGTATGAGACTTGCGATTTAATACTCTCTATTTCCATAGGTTCTTTCTTTGCCGGCGTTTATGCGCTGTATCACTGGCGAAAGGTCTGGTCGTCCAACCACTCGTTCCTGCGCAAACTCATGTTCATGATTGAAGACTTTTATAACACTTACAACATGATCTTTTCATGGTTCGCTTTGGTAAGAATATCGACGTCCTAATATGCACTTCTATGGCTCACCTTTTTTTCCCGATGATAGGGTAACTTTTACCTCACCTTCTTTATCCTCACCCAGGCTTTGGGCCAAGACGAACTTAATCCCAAGCCCTTCTCTGCCGAGATTGCTAACCTTCTGCACATGATTCTCAACTATGTATACGTGCTCCTGATGATTGTACAGTTCATTATTGCGCTTGGCAACCGTCCGCAGGGTTCAAAATGGTTATATACCGGCAGTATGGTCTTTTTCGCACTTTTGATGGGATACATGATGTTTGCTACGGTCTGGATCACAGTCGTTGGTGTCAACACTGCCATTGAAGATTCTCACGGTAGTATCACGGCCATGCTTGGGCAAGAAATGTTCCGCAACATTATTGTATCTGTCTGCGCAACGTACGTCATGTACTTTGTGGCCAGCTTCATGTTCTTGGACCCGTGGCACATGTTCACTAGGTAAGTAGATGATGATGAGAAATATTATGCGCAATATCTTGCGCAATTCTGATGACGATGATACTGATCGATGTATACTTTTTAATGTATAGTTTCATCCAGTACATTTTCCTTTCTCCTAGCTACATTAACATCCTGAATGTTTATGCGTTCTGCAACATCCACGACGTTTCATGGGGTACCAAGGGAGACAGCAAGATCGCTACAGACTTGGGTGTAGTAAAGTCCAAGAAAGATGAATCTGGTGAACACACTGCCGAAATTGATCTGCCGACGGAGCAAAAGGATATCAATGCAGCGTACGAGGAAGCATGCATTGAACTGCAGCGCAAAGTGGAAGAGCCCGTGCAGCATCGCGATGCACAAACAAAGCAAGAAGATTACTACAAGTCTTTCCGTACTCGGGTTGTCCTGGCCTGGATTATATCCAACCTGATCTTAATTGTGGTTATTACTAACGCCACGATTCTCCACTGGTTTGGTGATTTCGATACAAGAAGCACCGCATATCTTGGCTTCATTCTTTGGTCCGTCGCAGGTTTATCAGTTATTCGATTCTGTGGAGCCACTTTATACCTCATTTTTAGGATCTTTACTGGCTAGACCAGCAACGTGCATCAATAGCAACACATTCTTCCCTTTCTATCTCTCTCTCATTTTTATATACATATATATTTTATTATAGTATCGATTGTAAGCTTGGTATCGTTCCCTTTTCCCATGTATCTATCCTTCCCTCCGACCCACTTCCCTCCTGCGTGAAAGAAAACACAACCGGAAAACATAAACTTTTGGAGCCAAAATCAAGTTGCATGTGGATCTCGAGTCGGTTCAGGATCATTTGTTTGTTTGTCTATGTAGGAGGGCGAAAACGCCGGTATCTTTCCTTTCGCCAGATTAACACAGCCATACAGCCAGATTTTGTTCCTATCTATAACTGCGGCATATGCATATTTTGCTAATACTAACAATGTCAGGCTCGGAGGCCAGTGAGCTACCGTGTGGCGTACGAATCGACGCAGATAGCCCAATTGTCGAGAATGGTGGCGTAGTTATCGAGGACAGTATTCATACGGCCCATCTTGAACGCCCACCAACTCATGGAGGAAAACGTGCAGCAAGCTAACAAAAAAAGAAGGCGGCGCTGAATGTTCAAGGACAACGCCAGCAAGAGGAAATTCGTCGGATAATACAGAGACGATGACAATGTTTAGAAGACAGTCTGAGAGCATAGCTTTTTCGTAATTTTTATCAAATCAGTGGAAGACATCTGGTGAAGACTGGTTTTTCGCGTTTCTTTGGAGATTTTCGTCGATTCAGAGTCAGAATTCCGGGCTGGCTGACCCTGACCAAAACCGTAGTAACAGACAAAATGATCGGCGAGCACGCGGTCAATGTCAAAAGTGGCTGTTGCGTGGGATGAAACTTGTTTGATGTAACACTGCGCCATTTTTATCTTGATATATGTACATCGAGGAAAAAATAAAAAGAGACCCTATTTCTGTCCCCCGCGGTACTGTAAATGTGTAGTACGGGCACACCACGAGAGTTACCGCAACGTGAAAATTACTAGATGTGTACTCCCGGCGGCCCCTGTTTACTCCAGAAGATTAGTGTCGTTGTAGCTACTGGGTAATATCTCTTTGCATAGCTAAAATGGTAAGTCGCTATACAGTATGTTTGTAGGGGAGGTCGAAGTATCAGTGACGCTGAAACGATAGATCACTCGCAAGTCATGATTCTTGCAAGAGCTCGAAAGAGATTTGATGGAAGCGGGATCAATTAATCAAACATAAGCGCGTATGACAGTGTGGGTCAGCATATTAAATGCGATTGGCGTAGCTTGTTGTGATAACGGCTGATGGTTGTTTGTATATTGAGTGTCGTAACCTTCTCGAGTGATGCAAACACTTTACATAGTATTCGGCCTCTAAGAGTGCAGGATATTTGTGTTGGACGATTCACGAGAAAGTGAGTCGTGTGGCGTGTTGCTGTCGAATCTTAAAAAAAGAGGAACGATTTTTTTATTGTATGAACGACTGGCTTTCATGAGTTACCTATTTCGGGTTTCATCGCAGAGCTAGCCTGTTGCAGAAACAAACTAGATGCGACGTGATACAAATACGCTCTTTGTCCGACCGTAATGAGCTACTGCATATTGCACGCACAGAAGCCAAGATCATATCTGCCGCAACCAGGGTGCACAAACATAAACCTCTCAGCACCTTGGAACTGCCGGCATTCATTTCTCGAATCCTTGCAAGCCTTTCGTCCGGCTTCTTCGTGAGAATTCTGTGCGTCGATGTGCTGACAACCGATCTACGAAATAAGACACGGGGGTACCGTTTGTCAAAATGAAAAGGGAAAAAAACCCTTTGATTGGTTGCATCACTCGCTAACATCCTGCCCCAAAAAAGCCTCCTCCTCCCCTTATCCGTGAATGGAGGCAAGAGGGGCAAAGGGAGAGGAATACGAGGGTGCATTTGGGGGGGGGGGGGAAACACTCCGGGATGGGGGTGGAGGAAGGAGAAAGATAGAAACACGCAGAGATACGAATAGCCCAAGACGTGCAAAATCGCCTAGTCGTCGGAAACCAACCTTTTTCTTTCCCTTTCTTCTTTTCTCGCTCTCAACTCTTTTTTCTTGCTTTTTTTTTTTGCCTTTGTACATAGTCCTTTTCCATCTGGGCACACCCAACTACGCTTTGAAGCCTCCATAGGTCCATCTGGATAGACCCTTGGAATAGAAAGAGAAAAAAAGGCTAGGCGGCCCGGATATATTTGTATATTCTATTGTTTTCTTGTCCCTATCTCGATTCACCATCGGATCAGGCACAGCTGTTAAAAAAGCATATGACGATTTCAGCCATCCCTCCACCACAAAGTCCTCAGCCTACTACACTTTCGCCACCATCGTCCCTGCCCAGTTCGCCGCGAGACGAGCCATCCGCCTACACATCACATTTTGTACAAGCCCTGCACGATTATCTGCCGACGAACGCGCCAGCTGATGCAGCGGTATCCTGTTTATTTTTCCGCAAAGGGGCCATCATTGAGGTCTTGACGAGAGACGATTCTGGATGGTGGGACGGCCAATGTGGTGGTGTACGCGGCTGGTTTCCAAGCAACTACGTTGGAAGGATAGGAGAAGCTGTTCGACACAGCGCAGACTTTGAAGACGAGCATTCACAAAGAGAGTTGGAGGACTGGAGGAATAGTATTTCTTCTGCTCATGTTCGAGATCACGAAGCATCTCCCGAGGTTACACCCTTGGCAACGTCAAATGTAGACCAGGTACGTAATTCGGGAAATGGCCCACTTCCAAAATAGTATTCGCATCATGCCACAACTCACGTCGAATCTCCGCAGGACAACTCAAAATTACTGCTGAATCGTGCAGAGCTGGCGCGTGCCTTGTTGAACGAGGAGAAACATGTCAGCAGCGACGAGGGGTCGTCCTTATCATCATCTGCACATCTGCAGCAGCATCTGCAGCATCATCATCATCATCATCATCATCAGCAGCAGCAGCAGCAGCTAGACACACTCGTGAAACAGGTCGATGACAAAATCCACGAGTTACTGGAGGCTTGCGAACATCCAGAGACGGCCAACATCCAATTGGCCATATTTCACGTTGTATCATCCATTCGCGCGGTCTTGACGGCAGCGAACACAGTTAGCAACGACTCTTCTCTGCTAAAATGCTATCCCGAGCTGGCTCGCCAACGTAAAAAATTGCTCAGTGCATTGAGCAAACTTGTGCTCAAAGGAAAAGAACTACAAGCTGCCCAGGATGGCGCCCTGGAAGCTGTGCTCCAGCAAATACCCACATTGACAAACACATTGGCTATTGAATTCAATACATTCGTCGACTTATTGCACATTGCACCGCAAGTTGTAGGCGACGGACACCAAGCATCACCAAGATCGTCTTTACTTTCTGTCGATTCAGTAGCAACCAATTCAACTCAGTCTCTAAGACAGCAGCTCGTGGAGGCCCGATTATCCAGCGCATCCCTTATTGCCAAAGCTGTTCCCTTGGCAGATGCACAGCATATCTTGCACAATCTACTAGAACACCAAGCTACTATTGACGACTTGATGCACAAGCTCCAGTCGACCATTGAAAAATTCCTATCACAACGACAGCGAGCGACAGAAATGCTAGAAATGGCGAGGCGCTCTGTAGAAGCCGTTCGCACCTTCCTGGCAGTGGTGGAACATGTATGCTCGAACGTCGGCGAACTCGATTACAAGCACTGCTCAGTGATACCAGAAGATCCGCATCTCGTCGCACTTGTTCTCGCTAAAGAAGCCGTCTACAGTGCTATCACGAATCTAGTGACCTCCGTCAGAGCCTTAGCCAGTCCGCGGGGACGCCATGAGGAGCACGACATGAAACAGATCCAAGATAACTGTGAAAAAGTCATACAGACAATCAACGATAGCGCTGCCCGCGTGCGGACATGCTTGCAGGTCGATGAACAAGATATCATCGAAAAAGAACATGTTTACGCTATGAAAAAGGAGCTGGAAAGCAGCGTAGATACTCGACGTAACCAGACGCTCAGCATATTGGGTCGAAAAGCTACCAGCTTAAACGTGCTCCAACATCAGTACGACGAACCTGACGACTTGCGGAGAGACCTTAAGCAACCAACAACCAGAGATAACCACCTTGAAGATATTGCAGAAAATGATACCATCGACAACAGCAATGACAAAGGCGTCAGCGAGCAGCAAGTTCAGGACCTTGATGTTGTTGCAAAAAACCCCTTGGTTCTTACAATTGATACCAATCAGCAACAGCAGCAGCAGCAGCAGCAGCAAACTGAAAACAAGCCAAGTAGCGCAGCAGCGGCAGACATACCTCCACTTCCTCCCACTGTTAGCACAAGCTTAACAAGACGATCTAGAGCATTGTCGAAACCAGGTAGGCGCCCTAACATGGTGGCACCTGCTGCACGTGTCACTTCAGGTGCATCCATGAACTCTGTGCGCACTTCACAGAGCTCACAGCTACGGCAATCAATTCGCTCTTCCGTTGAATCTTCAAATATGACACCATTGACGACACCAGAAATAATGAGTCCTGTAACGGAAGCTAGCATCGACCATCAACAGCAGCAACAGCAACACCAACGACCTGTATCCTCAAAACTGCTGCCCCAGCCCGAACTTCGATTATCCACATCAAAGTCCACGCCGATCACCGAGGCTGCTGGTAGCAACAACCAACGCATCCGACGACCTCGTGAGTCAAGCATGTCTGCAATGCGTATGTCCGTAAAACCACGAGCAACAGACGACTTGCGTTCATCCGCTACGAGCGAAAACCTCATGGATCCACAGCAAATACGAAGAGTGTCTTCATTGCTATCGATATCTGGCGGCAGTGATAGGCGTGACAGTCTAGCATCAAACGAGCGCCATTCAAAGGTTAGTGCGCCATCGACAGCAATATATCTTTGATAGATGGATATCCGAGGTTAACACAATGAATTCTCTTAGAATATGGAGCCCGAGCCTTGGTTCTTGAAGCAGAGAAGTTTCTCTGAGGATGAGCTGATGCTTAACGCTGAAGGCCAGGTGACAGGTGCAACTATCGAAGCACTGGTAGAGAAACTCACATTGCATGAAAAATCGCCTGGTATGTCCCCAATCGACGCTGTTGGTGGATACGAATTGGAAAACTCACAATGGAACGTAGACCTTATTTTCACGCGTGCATTCTTTTACAACTTCCGTCTATTTACGACACCCTCAGTGTTTTTGGACCTGCTTATTCAACGTTTCGGTCTGAAACCACCTGCAGAGGTACCGTTGAATCCGCAGGATTTGGCACTGTGGACAAACAGAGTCCTGTTACCCGTTCGTCTTCGTGTTTACAACGTGATCAAGAGCTGGCTTGAAACCTACTTTTCCTTTGATCACGATGCATGCATAGAAAAAACATTGATCGATTTCACTGCAGGCCCAATGTCGGAAGCCATGCCTGGGCCGGCAAAGCGCATGATGGAATTGATTCGAAAACGAGTAAGTTTCGACTAGCATTATTTGTGAGATAGGTGTGATTAATGTGGATATTTTTCTAGTTTGCTTCCAGAACATTGGCATGCACAGGCCGCAAAATGTCGTATACGAAGGACCTGAAAAGTTTATATCAGCAGCAAAAGCCGAGCTCGTCTGGATCGCACCTGTCACTTTCTTCCGGATCCTCGCTGTTTTCCACACTTGCGCTTTTCGAGGACCATTCCTCCTCTTTGGATTCAACCGCACCTCCTCCTACACCTAACGTTGCACGATCGCTGCGTAGCACATTGAAAAAGGCCTCCAGTCTCGGCAATCTGACAATGGTGCATATCAGCGAATTTGACCCGACCGAGCTGGCGCGCCAGTTGACCCTTATGGAAAGCAGCATGTTTTGCCAGATCGAGCCGAGCGAAATGATCGGACAAGAGTTTAAAAAGAAGGTCGGGCAGAGCTCGGCAGTGCACGTTAAGGCGATGATCCAGAGAAGCACGCAAATTACAAGCTGGGTATCCGACACCATCCTGCGCGAAACAGATGCAAAGAAGCGCGCTCAGATGATAAAGTTTTGGATCAAAGTTGGCGACGTAAGTACCACAAATTTAGATAAACATCAATGTTTGTGTACCAATCCACTGTTTAGAGCTGTCTTCAACTAAGCAATTACAACACATTGATGGCCATTCGATCTGCGCTTGATTCAACGAGTATCGCGCGGTTGAAAAAGACTTGGGACCTCGTGTCTGCGAAAAACAAGGCGCTCTACGATCCTATCTACAGAGCGACTGATTCTCGCAGAAACTTTGCCGAGTATCGAAACCGGTTAAAGAACGCTGTCGCCCCGTGTCTCCCATTCCTGGGTGTCTATCTCACTGACATGACATTTATCGACGACGGCAACGCCAACCACCGCACTTCGCCCAATGGTCATCAGCTTATCAATTTCGACAAGTATATCAAGATCACACGCATCTTGAATGAGATTGACCAGTTCCAAATCCCTTACCGTCTTACCGAAGTTGAAGAAATCCAGCGGTACCTCTTGCAATGTCTTGAAACCGTCGAGACAGACAATGGCGTATTCTATGCAAAGAGCCTCCAGCTGGAACCAAGAGAAGAAGAATTCGATATCAAAAGTTTCATCTCCAACCTGTCATAGCTCGCTCTTGTTATATATATATATATACCATCAACCACAATCTTCCTCCTTCTTGTCTCCTCTGCATTCTTCTCCTTTTTTTCCGCATCCTCCTCCTTCCCCCACCACATCATTGCCGCCTTCTTTCTACATAGTGTACTTTTAATATCAATTTGCCATTTTTTTCTTTTTCGAACAATGCGTTTTCTGTACAATAACTATTTTGTTTAATCCCAGTATTTGATAAGACCTAGAGATACGTTAGATCACGTGCCCTTTGGTAAAAACGGAGTGGGAGGAAACGACTTACCATCCCAGGAACAAGTAGCCATCTTTGATGTTTCGTGCGGATGCCACTCTGTATTCATGACGACCTTGTCGTGCGCCTTGAATTTCTTTATGATCCTGCATGTTTTCCAGTCCCACGTCCACACGTTGCCGTTCGAGTCACCGCTCGATATGAATCGACCGTCGGGTGAGAAGCCAGGCTTGCATGCGTAACCTGCTACCAAATGGCCCGCAAATCGCTTCTTACGGTTCATACGGAAACGGTCCCTTGCGCCATACACAACGATCTGGTTGTCCAAGGATTGGCATGCCATCCATTTATCTGGTCCGAGACGAATTGGTAAGAAAACTATATCATTTCGTACGCTCGGTTCAAGGTACTTACTGTTTGGATGAAGAGTGACTGCAGGCATGGAATGCATATCTGGCTCGGCAATATATTTAATGACGACTGGTATATCAAACTCCCAGGCACGCATCGTCTTATCGTCGGAAGTTGTAATGAAACGTCTATTGTCATCTACAAATGTAATGGTGTTGACAGCGCCCAAGTGCTGATCGTATTCCTGCGTGATCTCGCCGCTGTTGATGTCGAATTGTACAATCTTTTTATCCGAGCAACCTGCCAGGAAGATATTCTGCTTATCCTCGTCCGGGTTGAACGTCACGCAGTACGGTGTCTTGCCGGTCGTGAATGCTCGTATGCATTGACCTAGATGGATATGCGTTTGGTATTCAACCTTTGAATCGCCCCATTATTTAACATCTCCTTACCAGTCTCTGTATCCCACAATTTAACGTATCTATCGTAACTAGCACTCAAAAACCGTCTGCCGTCATTGCTGAATGCAATATCTCGCACCGCTTTGGTGTGGCCAATCATGGTTCTCAGTAAGCTTCGATCGTGGTAGACATCCCAAATCTAAATGTAAATATATAGTAAGTATGTGCTTTCCTCTATTCCCAGGATTATTCATTACCTTGAGTTTGTTGTCCATACCAGCGCTAAGCAAGATATGCGCAGACTTTGGCAAAAACCGAATAGCAGAAACACCTTTTTTGTGACCTTCCCAAGTATGAATACAACGCTTTGGAATAAAGCATTCCTGAGTTCCCGGCTCTCCAAGCAAATTGACATCCACGTCCTGGGGTACAGCCATGTATGTCCGGCCCAAGTAGTCGTATTCTGACTCGCCGTGAAAGATGGTGGTTTCTGTCGTCTGGGGCATGCTCTTTGCTGCAGCTGTCTTCTTTTCTTCAGTTTCCACTGCTGGTTTGTTGGTTTCCTCCTTCTCTTCTTCCTCTGGGGCATTCTTGAGCCGCTGGGTACTGTCGTCTTCGTATCCAGCCCAAGGACCCTTGTACGCGTTTTCACCGTCCACTACAGACAAGTCGCCCTTTGCCTCTCTCTTTTTCCGTAGATCCTTGTTGCGTCTAAGCTCTTTGGGTGCTCTGTCAAAAACGGTGGCGCCGCCTAGATGCGCCGCGTTCTCCAGGTTGCCGACGTATCCTGTTCCGTGCATACCGGCGCCGACCTGTCCCGCCACGTTGGCGTCACTTATTGATGGATCGCGTGCATATCCATATGTCTGAAACGTCCTGTACTGCGTTCGAAAGTCCATTTCAGAGATGGCCTGCTGCTCTACGTGTCCTGTCAGGATATTCTGTGTCGCTAACCGAGGCTCTGCGTTCGGATTCTCGGGCCCAAGCACTGGTCGCTGAAGATCATCGTATGTGACATTGACGGTGAGCTCGGTGGCTGTTGGTGCAGCGTAGATTCTGTCTGAATGCTGATCCTATGTAATACGTCAGCCCAAAGTTTTTACGAACGGATCCATCCTTGATCTTTACAATCGTGGCAACGTCCGGTGTTGCATTTATCTTTATTGACGATGACGGCCGAGTAGTCAAAGAGGCCGCTTGCTCATCTTCATCGCTGGAACCATAATTATTAACGAGATCCATAATTTGCTCAAGACAAGAAGAGAATAATAATGTGTGTCAAGCAGATGCGGTGCTGCAAAATTCAGCGCGCTGAAAGCAGCGCATTCCAGCGCTTTGGGAATTACAGCTCTCGAGACTTCTTATCTGGGCTTTTCGTTCATTACAGCACTTTACAAGTACACGCAAGTTTTCAGCAATGGATTACTTTAGACAGATGGATAGTAGTCACTCTCGGACAGACAATAAGTATTCACGTTGTTTGACAAAGGAAAGCAGATGTGGTTTACACCATAAGGGCACGCTTTCAAATCGAAAACATTGTAAGACAGATCCATTCATGCTACACGACAGCGATAAAAAGAAGAACGCTTCTGTGTATCCCATCCTTTCTTTGTTCAAGTGCATATAATACGGAAGACTTTTGTGTCAAATGACCAAACTTTTTCTTCGTCTTAACTAATGGGATTTGATGTACATTTACTTATTTTTTGCTGTTCATTCTTCTTGGCTCACCATGTCCGCAGGATTCTCTCTCATTCAGACCTTGCTTTCGCCTGAATATTTAGCCTAACGAATTAATAAAATAACTATATTCCTTCTTCACAATTTAGCCATCGTTTTCCGATATTTCCTTTACAGTTAAATGCTACCAATCCACGATCATGCTTGTACAGTTACTGTGCTGTGCAAGCATTGTATCTTAACGTTTCCCTTATGGTCCTACTGGAGCATTGAGGGTTTGGAAAGTTTGGGAATGCGGCATTCGTTGCAAGGTTTTCCCGATATCATCATTGTCGGTAAGCATCTCATCGGCAGAGATTCGTAAGTAGATTTTCTTTTCGGTGCTAAACGGAGAGTATGGATCAGCAAAGAACCGAGCACATTGCTAGATCAAATTTACGAGATCCACTTTGATCGTGCTGATCGAAGCACCGAGGCACTATGCAATCCGCGCCACTATGCCTCGCGCACTTGCTTGTCCACCTCCAACTCGGTGTTAATGCTTGCTTAATAGCCTCTTTCCAAGGTATATGTTTCCTGTATTGGCTACACTAAGTGTGTATTAATAACATGGACATGATAATCTTTGGATTGTAAAACGAGGAAATGAAACAAATCTAGCTTTTTTGCTTTTTTTCTTCTCTTTTTTCTTTCTTTTTTTTTTATTTCATTGATTATTGGTGTTGCTGAGGAGAAGACGATGAAGCTGCAGCAGCTCTTCTTTGCATCTGCTGATCAACAAGTGCTGCGATCTTGCTTGCAAACGCGTGTCTTGCCTGGTCTTGAATGTGCAAGTTGTGGTTCTGGGCAAACTCGTCGACAAGTTCGAGATAATTGCTCGTGTCATACACCGGCAACGGCGCAGAGATACCAGGGACTAGCTCGATCATGAACTTGAACAAGAGCTTGCGTTCCTTGGGCGGTGCCGGTGCCGGTGCAGTGGCAGGGGCGGTGGTTGGTTTGGGCGGTGCATAAATGGAATCCGCTGAGCCGCCCAAATTCTGAGGTGCGTACTTTGATGCAGCGCTGCTAGGCGCATATTTGGAAGCAGCAGAGCCAGATGCAGCTGGTGGCGGCGGCACGGCTTGAGAAGAGGAAGAAGGAGGCGTGGTCGGCGCAGACGCTGTAGCCCATTTTGATTGAAGAGACGAGGAGGTATCAGCTGAATATTGCTGCCATTGCTGTTGGGGTTGCTGTTGGGGTTGCTGCTGCTGCTGTTGCCATTGTTGCCATTGTTGTGGAGGCTGTGGTTGCACTGGCTGGGGAGCTCCCGGTGCCGGTGCCGGTGCCGATGCTGCTGACGGTTTAGGAGCATACTTTGAAGCCAGTGAACCAGCGCTTGGTGCTTGCCAGTCGTTAGCAGGTGGAGTAAATTCGGGTTTCGAGGGAGCTTGCATTTCCCAAAATGGTTTGTCTACAAGCTGTCCAGAGCCCCAAGCGCCAGCGCCTTGAGGTGGTGGTCTCGATTGGAACGTAGAGCGAGGTTGTGTTGGCGGAGGTCTGGATGCCTTTGTAGACGGCGGTGCAGAGCGTGGAGGAGTTGGAGCGCCTGGTCCTTTGGATTTCTTGCCTTTTTTCTTCTTTCTGCCACTTCCAGGAATTGACTGCTTGTTGAGTCGTTGGTTGAGGATATATTCTTCGTCCACTGGCTTGTAATTGGCACCACGTCGATGCAGGTTGCCGGAACCGATACCTCCAGGCTTGATTTTGATGTTTGGGTCTATAAGCGAGTCCCATCCAATATTAATTTGCGTGGTGCCCTCCTTGTCTGTAGTCTGCGTGCCCCAGCTTGTCATTTGAAGTGGCGCATAGTCATCGTCTTCGTCGTCATCGTCATCGAATGAGTCGTCCGATCCATCGTCGTAGAGACTGTTGGATCCAGAGCTGGCTGCTTGATTCCAGTGATTTGCTTGATTGCCTTGCTGGTGAGAAGCAGGAGCTTGTCCCCAGGAGGCGCCAAGCACTGCGTTGGGATTGCTGCCAAAAACGCTTTGGTGGTCTGTCATTAGGAAAGCTGGACGATCGCTGCTTGTCAAAAGAGAGAAAGTTCTGGCGGGTGACTGATGGTGAGCGCGCGGTGTCCCGAATTTTTCATTGTCCCACACCCTTCCGTCCTTGTCTGTCGCATTTCTCCTGGAACGCGTGACCATAAAAGTCCAAACACGTCGGCAGGGATCAACAGCGTCGTGCAATGCAAGGCACAGAATCTTAAACTTTTTTGATTTTTTTTTTGGCAATTTATTGACAACGGACGTAGTTAACTGATGAATATGTGCAAGCGACAGATCATGGTACATACAAATAAAATAAGGCACACAGAAATAGAAAAACCACTACAGTAGATCTCAAAGGTACGTTGGAGACGAAACAGACCACGCTGCAGTGCCAGTTTGCGGATGTACATCGCAGCAAAGTAGTCTGCCGGAGTCATAGAGTAGACCATCTTGCCGAGCAAAGAGTAGCGGTAGCTGGTATGATCCACGCGAGTAGTTGAATTCACCAGGCAGTTTAACGACTGCATGCGTGCTCTGGCGCATAGAGCCAGATTGCTCAGGTTGACTGCTGATGAGTCGAGTCTCCAGCGGGCCAATATTACCTAGCCAGCATTCAAGGAGGCAAGATACATTGTTCACGTTCTGCATCAAGTATTGCCCTGTAATATCCAAAGTGTGTGTGGAGCTATTGTACAAGACTGAGGAGAGAATTGGCGCTGGTTGAATGTGTTCGCTAACATTGGCTATACGGTCTTCTGGTTGAGTGAATCTGTACTGGAATTTGGCGATGCCTACAATAGTCCAGCAGAGGTAGTCGCTCACTTGCTCGTACGCAAGCTCGAGGCTGGCGCTTGTAGGCTGTTTTACATCAGACTCTGCGGTGCTGATCCAGGTGGTTCCAGAGACATTGGTAGAAGCAGTAGTTTTCTCTGAAAAGTGCAGGCGTTGCGATCTGCCGCCTGTTGCTGCTGTGGTTGCAGGGACGTTGTTGGCTGTCTCTGACGCTGCTGTTGCTGCTACAGCAGAACCGGAAGCACTCAGGTACACTGGCCGTGCATTTGCTGAAGATGCAAGCTGGAGGGCGATCTTTTGCATTTGGCTAACTGGACCGTAGGCGAACGAAACGATGCGGTTCTTTTCGACCTTGCGAACAATGACAGGCGGCGAAGTTGCGCCAGTGCTGTTGTCTTTGAGAATAATCTCCATGCCGTAAGCAAGCGGGATAGCGGTTTCGGCTCCTAGGATAGATGATGACGAGTACGAGGTAGCTGCAACGTTTCCTCCACCGTTGCTAGGATGTTTGACAATGATAATGTCGAATGGTGTCCAGGAACTATTCTTTGCACATAATCGCCCGGCGTACGTCGACATGTATTTTGTGCTGACCGTCTGCGAGTTGATCCGATTGAACAGGGCGATGGGAGTGTTTGTGACGATGCAAGAAGACAACGTCCTGTTTTTTGCAGTCTTTTTTGACGGTTTGGATATAATATACACTGGGTTGGAAAGGAACGCTGCAAACGGACGATCGGTTTCATCATCCATGCCGGCAGAATAGGAGGAGGAGGAAGAAGAAGAGGAAGAAGAAGAAGAAGAAGAAGAAAGACTGATTCGTAAACTAAACTGTTTTGCCTTTGCAGTACCAGAAACATGCAGAAATCGAAACGTGCTTTGCATGTCTTGATCGAGAGTAGCCAGCTGCTCAATCGATGTATCGGTGCTGTCGCAGACAACAGCCATGGAGACCTTTGGTTTATCAGCACCAGGCGGACTCACCAGGTTCACAATAGGTGGAGGACAAAGGAATCTCTTTTCAGAACCGTACGACTTCTGTGCTACGGCTGCGTGCAAACACGTAAGCGTTGTCATAGAGTGCTGTTGCTCTTGGTATTGCTGCTGAGAGTGTGGCGCGGCGGCTAGAGTTTGTTGCAATCGTCTTCTAACTTTAACTAGGCGATTATCTTCTACGTAGTCCTCTGAAGGTCGTTTTGGCGGCGGCGGTGGAGGAGAAATCAGCGTCGTTGTTTCTGTTATCGACGAGCGCCGCCGTTCATACTCCTGGTAATCCTTGCTGCGATAGGGAGTTTCGCCGTTCGAGTCGAGCAATGATTCGATGGACATTGGCTGCAAGGATGTTGTTGTAACCCGTTTTTGATAGTCAAGGCGATCGTCTGTTGGCGAGATATTGACGAGTTGTATCTTTTTACTAGACCCAAAGATCTGCTGTGAGATGATGGGTGAATTTTGCTGGTCCATGTCGGGGAAGTCGGGAAGAAAAGCAAATAAATGGTTTACATCTCTCTCGAAAGTTAAAAGAGGAGCAGCAGCAGCAGCACCTGCAAGACCGCTCTCATCACGTGTGGAATGAGAAACAATCGAATTCCCAGGGAAACTATGAATCTATGCCAGGGAAAATAAAGCTTTTATTGGCTGGATTAATGCGTGTTCGTAAGTGATGGTGAATCACATCTGTTTGATAAGCGGTGTTTCCATGGCTGCAACATCATCATCATCTAAACCGAAGAGGTCAGAGTATCATTGTAGTATGTATATTTCTTGATCTCGCTTTCAACGTATTGTAGCTTCTCTTTTGCATGCGGCGTGGATATGTGTGTGGTGGTCTAAAGTTATTAGATATTAGACATATTCATATGCAGTAACAAGAAAAAATAAGCTTACAAGTCGAGTCTGCTGTTCAGTGAGCCAGGTCAGATGGTTTCTAATCGCGACATGCTGCTCTGGAGGATCTAGTATGCTTGCACCGGCCGGCGGTGGAGGCGCTTGCCAAGAAGAAGCACTGTCGTCGTTGTTTTCCAGCGATGGATGTGTCGGCACTCTGCTTTCGAGCGCAGCCCAATAGTTACAATGGCTGATCCATGCAAGCATTTGATCTTCCGAACCGCAATCGAATTCAAACGTTTTGCCGCCCGAAAGCTTCAAGGAAAATGTGGACGGCTTTGCATCAATGACCAGCTCAGTACTTGGAATTGCGAGGGCGTGGCCGAGATATACTTGCTGTGCTTGGTACGGAGGACTTGAAGAAGCTGACACTGCAACGGCAGCAGACTATTAAGAGAACGAAACAACTCTGCATAAGATGATTTCCTTTCCCGACGTATAGATAATCTGTGAAATGACAGAAATTGATTGGCCTCTACTCACTTCAACTCTCTGCGAATAAGAGCCCTTCCCGCTGTTAGCGCCAGCTGCTTTGCCCGATTGCACAATGTGCACGTAAATAAACAATGACCCGCGGTTAAGGATCATCCAGCACGGTTTCCACGTCCAAGCCTGATCGTTTGCAGATGAATTGAGCGGGTATTTGCATGCTCCCGGTCCTTCTTTGGAAGGTCCCACCTTCTCACGTTCCATGTCTTTCCTGCGTAATCTTGTCCACGTAGACGCAGACGATGACCTTCTAGAAGTGATACGCTGGAGGTGCTGGTCAACTGATGATCTCCTCTACAACAATGGAGCATAAGCAGCGTTCATTATTTGTCTCATGTCAGAATTTCTTTTTTAAATCTGTTCCATTGTTGAGCATTGGCCATAATTCTCACCTTTGTTGCACCTGCCATCCCACGCTCTATCATCTCATAAATGGCATCTTCCCCTCGGGACATGATTCGTGACTCACGTCCATCTTTCCCGCTAAAGTTCGTTCCAAAGATAAGAACGGATCCAGACGATTCAGCGGCGGCAAAAAGATTATTACGTTCCACGGACAGATACAGCTCCTATCAACAACAACAACAACAACAACAACAACAACAACAACGCAAATTCACATTTAATAATCTGTCTTCACGTCGACTATGCTTGCTTTACCTCCAAAAGACTTTTCATCTTTTGATGCCATTGCTCCAAACCACCGGTCGCCAGGATCGTTGTGCGGCTGGAGCTCTCATATTTACGAATGGAACGTATCGTGTCTCGGCAGAACTTCAGCATGGATGCATGCCGCACGTCCGCTTGAAGCTCAATGCTGAGCAACACCAGTGCATCGATTGTGGCACGGACAACCTCTAGATGAATGAATGGTTTGTTTATTGAATACTTGCTCCCCCGACTCCAGCTCTCTCATACACATGGCCTTCCCCTCTCGCTGCACCATCCTCAGCAGGCCAGACATCAATTGAATATCCCTCACGTACCGAGACTGCCGTAGATTTCGTGCAGATTGCAGGCCCAGTACCGACACGCAAAAGCATCCAGGACACGGTTTATCTCGTCTGTCGCTGCCTGTGTGAAATCCAACCTTCGACAGACCTCTCTAAAGACAAGGAACGTCGGTTAGTAATTACTGTATTGATCGAGACGCATCACATGGACACGAATAGCACATTGGACATTTTATACCTGAAGGCACCGTCGAGACGTGTTTCTGAGAAATCAAACTTTCCAAAGTAAAGCTGCAGGACAGACCGGTTGAAACGGGCTCTTTGGTATCAAATAAAACATTTACAGATATATTATTCGGTAAAGATGAATGGTTACGAAAAATGTCTTAAGAACCTTGTGCATAATGTACAATGGAGTTTGCCCCTGTATCAAGCAAAACTTACGAGCTGCCTAGAAACGAAACCAAGCTTTTGTTGTACGGGGCCTTATCCTCCTGCCTCCACAATTTCTCCACGATATCATTTGCATTGACAATGCCGTCGTCGCTATTGTTGATTTTCAGAAAATGTTTAAAGTTATCGACAAGCTCGCTTTTTCTCGATGACTCTGGCCCCGTTGCCCTGACTATTAGCGACCGTCGCCGCCACTCTAGCAGCGCAGCCGAAGCTTCAGGCTGTAGATTGCAGATCGTTTTCGGGTATGCTGCTGCTGGCGTTTCCTCCTGTGGCTCTTCCTCTTTGTCGTCCTCTTCTTCTTCTGCACTGAGTTCGTCTGCTGTTTCAAAGTTGTCACTGTCGTACGGGTCTGCCGCTTCCGCCGGAAATTCTCTCGATGAAGAGGACTGGGCTTCGACAATGTCGTCCGTGGCAGTCATATTCTTCGCATGAGACCTGCAATACTGACCGGAGTTGGGACCTCAGTTTTGACTTGCACATGACAACACCCAACCACCCTTCTTCTTCTCTGCTGTGCACCACGACCACTACCACCGCTCACACCCAAAGTCAACTGCGACGAAAAGAAAAGATTACAAATGCTGCTTTATTTCATGCTAATGATCAATTTCCTCTACGCGGCCTCCTTTGTGGAAAAATTCTGCAAAGTTCATTGGATCCCGCCTTGAAGGCTCGTTGCCGAGATTCTTGGGGGACTGCTGCTGCTCTTCAGGATGGAAACTTGACCCGGCAAGCGATGCGCCACTGATAGCTGGAGGCATATGCTGCTTTGTCGGCTCAAAGGTATCGATTGGATGCTTCGGCATGTCGTGGATGACCTTTATGGGATTACCGTAGCGTAGCGAGAAATGATCGTCTTTTAATACTGGGTCTCTCGGATTGTTTTGCAATTGTCGCTGATTTGCCATCATGGATTAGGCAAAGAAAACAAAAAGAAGGAAAAAAAATGTGTGTTGGTAGCAAATGGTTTCGCATTGCGTTTCACTTTATTTTCATGCGAAACAAAAATGGCGCCACTCCAATTATTTCCGCAGTCCTGCTTTTCTATCTCAACCCATCGTAATCATCATCATCCTGGTCTACCGGCAAAGGCTGGCTCTTTGGTGGTTGAGGCGCCGGTCTGCTAGGTTGCAAATTGATCCTTGTGAATTCTTCATCCAATTCCCTGTCGCTGGGCAAGTATCCCTTTTCATTTGATGGATCTGCCGGAGGAGGAGGTGGTGCCTGATACGGCCGAGGATCGCGTGAGGGTGGAGGTGAGGTAGGCATTGCAGGTTTTTCGGAATATTGTCGATTGCCATACAGTTCAGCGCGAGCTTCGGATGGCGATAATGCTCGCGTCTCAGATGGCATTGGTGATGCTCTCGCTGTTTGAGGAGTTTGGCTGCGGTTGCTAGAGTAACCTGACGACGAGGACAGCGGTAGACCATAACCTGTGGCGCCGCTGGAAAGAGTCTCGCCGGGAACTGTCAACGTACGAGAGAGTTTTGCAATTTCGTTGTCTAAAAACGATATTTGCTGTCTCCTGACTGTGTTTTCCAACAGTTCTTGATCGCCTTGTTCGTATGCCTGCAGCACGCATTGGCAGATATCGGCTTCCTCGCTGTGCGAAAATCCAGGATCACTGTCGAGTCGAAATTGACAATGATGAGCTGCGTGGTTTTGCCTCATACTTTTCCTTCTTTTCTTACCTGCACATTGCGTTAAACTGTTTTCCTGCTTCTACATCGTCACCAATTGCAAATAGGACAATAAGGATACTTAGATTCGCCTTATACAAATGCGATCTGTTTGTCATTTTACACAGGATGGCTGATTCACGCCGCAGCATCTCCACTGCTTTCTGGTATCTATTGATTTGTTCAGTTCCAAGTGTGTATGCGGATTATTCATTGACTCACTTTTTACTCCGTACAAGCAAAGATATAGCTCGTTTGAATATGTCGATTGCAAATCGTCCACGGTCCTCCTGTTCATACAATGCGCACGCTGAGCTGTACATTTCGATAGCTGCATTGATATCCACATTTTCTAGAGCCCTAAAGACACATGTCAGTTCCACCGCTGGAAATGAACCACTGTCTCATTTACCTTCCAGCTTTATCCAACTGCTCTGCAGCTCGATCAATGGTGCCTAAAGGGTTTGTCTTAGTGGAAATAGCAAGGCAATCAATGGTTCGATATTTGTGTACCATTCGTCATAAATAGGTCACTGGCACGTTGGTAAAACTCGGCCGCTCTCTGTGGTTGGTTCAACTGTTGTGTCAACAACAGAGCTGCATTCTCTAGAGCCTTGCCCGAAAGATGTGTGCTAAAAATAATCAGGTGCACCCTTTAGTGGGACAGGGTGTTATTTATCGTGAGGTTTGGAAGCGGGAAACTCACGATTCGGCCTTGAAGTATGCTTCGGACGCTTTGACGTATGCTTGGACTGCCTGGTCGTAAGACTTTGCAAGTTTAAAGTTGGTTGCTAACGGAGCACGATTAGCTGCGAGAGTCCCTAATTGCTGACGGTTGTCTCTACTACCTGCGCGATCGTAACACCCGGACGCTATGTCCCAGTCGGGTTTTCGAAAGAGACCTTTGGAGGCGCTGCAAAACCAAGCAAGCATCAGCCTCCCTGCGTCGAAGCAAGCCCGAGGGCACTTACGCCTTATCGCCTTCCTGCATCAACTTGACGCCATCACGAATGCGTTGAGCCTCCATTAAGTAAGAATATAGAAAGAGAAAAGCAGCAGTTCCGACAGCAGCAACGTGGTGCGCCGAAAATGGAAAAGTTTATTACATTTCCGAGTCCCTGCGGAATTGCTGCCTCTGTACAGGTATAGTAACTATAGTTCTTTAACCTTTAGCGGTTAAAAGTAGAAAGAAAAAGAGAGAAAAGAGTTAAGTGTACTATGACAGATAAACGTAGGAGAGGAAGGAGAAAAGAGAAAAAAATGTAATGGACAAGGTGGAAGTATAAAAGACATACAATGAAAAAGAAAAAATGTATAGGGAAAAAGGGCTAGACAGAAATATAGTGTACATTTAGGCGGAAACCTTTTGTTTCTCAATGTCTGTAATACCATTGTTCTTGTTACTGCTGTCGTCACCGCTGCTGCTGCTATCAGCCTGAGTCTTTTCGGTGGTATCCTGCTGATGCTTGAGAGGGTGAGCTGGGTCGATACCCTTTGCACGGAGTTCCTTTTCTGCGCTCCATACGAGGAGGGATTTGGTGGAGAAGATGACATCGAGTTCTTCGAGAGTCTTGTTCATAGTCTCGGGGTAGAGTGCCCACACAAATGGAATAGCGATAAAGTTGAATGCACCAAACAGCAAGAAGGTGGCCCAGCCAATAGAAGCAAGAAGAGGAGGCGTGATTTCCATGACCACAGCGTTGCCGATAGACCAGCCGACGACACTCCATGCGCCGCCACGGGCACGGACGCGCAAGGGATAGATTTCGACGGGATAGAGCCACGGGACCGTCAGCCAAGTCATACCAAAGAATCCAGTGTAACCAAAAATGAACACAGTGGCGGCAATGCCGTAACCCTACAGAGAAGAGAAAAAGGAAATAAGTGAGTAAGATGGGATAATTATGGTAAAAAAGCCAAGAACAGCAGTCAACTTACGAGTTTGTTTTGGCCCATGATCTCAGGCTTGGTAAGAACAGCGACCAAGATGAGACAGATACCTTGGAACACAGCACCGTAGAACAATGTGAAACGACGACCCCATCGATCCAAAGTGAATACGGCAACGAGTGTGCAAAGCATGTAGTAGACATCGTTGAGACCGGATAGCAACTGAGACGTCTTTTCGGCGAAACCTGCGCTCTGGAAAGTTTCGGGTGCATAGACAGTAATCTAGATTGTTGCAGAAATTATATGAATCGAACGTGGGACAAAGAGATTAATAATGATTTGCTTTTGATACGTTACCACACCGATACCCGTAAGTTCCTGGATGATCTGCAGCCAGATCGATAAGTGCACACGGCGAGGGATGTTGAATTCGTCGTATTTGAAAAGCATGTCCCAATAGCTTGGTTCACCACCTTGCTTCTCTTCGATGCGAAGGGTTTCCAAGATTTCCTCATACTCACGCACGACCTCCGGGTGATTTGTGTCGCCTTTGCCTCTAAGCGCCGCCAATATTTCCAATGCTTCTTCTGTGCGGCCCTTCTTGAGTAGCCATCTTGGAGACTCGGGGAAGATACTGATAGTCAAGCAGAGAACGACAAGAGGGATGAGTTGGAAGCCGATAGGGAAGCGCCAACGGAAACCGCCTTCGTATCCGTTCAGACCGTAAGCAATCCAGTACTAGATTTGTAATATGCAATCACGTCAGTCTCCGTTTCTTTGTTTCTTTCTCTCTTTCTTTTCACAAGATTAAAGTTGGTGCAACAACTTACAGCAATGACGACACCAAAGATGTTCAGTGTGAACTCCATGGCAATAAACATGCCTCTAGATGTGTAATGCGAGGTCTCTGCACTCCATACAGGAACAATGGCGTTTCTAAATGGTTGCAACGATATGTAAGCAAGAATTCACACGCACAGCCAAGTGCAGGAGAATAATGCCAAATAAGGATACTTACAGATGGCCGGTGCCAATACCAGTAATGATACGAGAGCAGATCATCCAAGCAACGTTTTGAGCAGCGGTTTGAAGAGTAGCGCCAAAGATTGCAAAAGCACAGCCAACGATAACAGTTCGGATACGACCAATCCTGTCACCAACCCATCCACCCAGAAGGGCGCCGATGAGGGTTCCAGCATAGTAGACAGCAACAACACCACCAAGCAAAGCTTCGTTTGTTTCGAGACCCATAATTTTTTTGTAGTCCGGAGAAATGTTTACGCCACTCATGACGCCTTGATCATACTATCCAAGTTAAAATTACCATAGATGTTAGCACGCAAAAGAATGGAAGGAAAGGAAGGAAGGAAGCAGGGGAAAGATATGAATGACTTACACCAAAGAAGAAAATGCTGAGACCAGCAGCACTGTTGATGGCAAGGATCAGGTCATTGCCATGCAAATATCTCGCTAACTTGAATCCTCTCATGTTTCCAAGGGGAAGCAAGAAAACAGGCAAGGTTGTTCGATTTGCGAGACAAGAGTTTTTATTTATACCCTAGTAGGCGCCCTCTTTTCTTTTGGCGCCATTCCAAAACAAGGAAGCAAGTCGTCCGGGTACATTTTTTTTCTATCATCACACAACGTCTTCCGAGCCCTTCTTTTCTTGGTAATTACATCACCCCCTCAAAGTTTCTGGCGGCGGTTACACAAAGCGAAGCCGACGACGAACGATGTGTGAAACTTGGAAACCAAGCAAGAACGAATAAAAGAAATATTACCGCCACCACCAAGAACAACACAAAACGAAGGAAAGAGAAGCTTCTTGACCTTGTGAAATAGTCACACAGCCGATCTTTTCCCCAAACTAGTAATTGGTTTTGCATGCGCATTCGTTATATTTTCATAACTTCTTCCTCTTTTTCTTTTCGGCTGTTACCTTTCTTACTTTGCTGCCCTGGCTCGACCGAGGAAGCGGATCAGATTGCACGAATCAGGATACATCTCCACCTTCTTTTGTTTCAAACCTTCCTTTTTCTCGCTTTCGGCTTTCTCCGTTCTCCAGTCAAAATCGGCGTTTGGTTTCTTGTACCTCGGAAGTGCATGTGGTGTGATCCTGATTTGGAATCGATATTTCCCCGAAAAGCAGAAACACATTTTTGCAGATTCGACGACGCACGAACCATGAAGTGCAAACTGAAAAGCTATGTGAGCGTCGATTGCTAAGCAGGCAAACAAAACATTGTACGGAGAAGGCGTCGGGAGAGTCCTCCTTGTCCACCCCGAATTGCCACTAAACAAGCCCCCACAACACACCCCGCGCTTCTCGTATACCATGCGGGTGGTGGTTGGTGGTGATACAGTTGCGGGTTCCCCAGATTCAAAGTTCCCCGCAAGCCCGTCGGTGTAACAATGACCCCGCGCTTCGTCTAAACCCGGTTTATTTACTGAGTCTGTAATATTCTCCGAGACAAGGTGGGGTTTAGTAGCTAGAGGTTGTTCCGCCCTCTTCTCCTAGCCCCTTGCTCCAAAAGACATTGTCGCACCATTGAGACATTAAGGTTAACCTTTTCTTTGATCGAGAAATGAAATAAAGTGTGGAGAAAGCGAAAGAATACAAGAAGGAAAACGCTTGCTGTCATAGTTACCAAATTAGAAACAGGAAATGACCTCCAATAGGGTTTCTCTTTTCTTTGCTTCTCTCTTCCTTTTTCTCGCACTTTTCTGTCTTTTTGGAGAATTCCCACCCACCACAGCGTTCTGTGTAACCCGAGGATCTTCTCTCTCCTATACGTACCTGGCCCGGCTCTTTCCGTGCCGTTCCATAAACCACCTAACAGCACAACAAAGTTTCTGTCCCTCGCACACGCACAAGATGAACCTTCTTCTTGTTCAATGCAAAGATTTGAGAACAGCCAAATTCTCTATCTGTACAGATATACATAGGTCAATGCGAGGGCACCTTGTTCAACCTCAACCGGCGTGTCCGTGCAACAGCTGGATCTCGAATAAATATCATTCATGGCATTGCTACGACATTGCTTAACTTTGAGACAAAGCATGCTGCCCTGACTACTCTGCTGAATTTAGAGAAAGATACAATCATCATATGTGCCCGTGGACAACAGGCCAAGCGTAGCCATAGGGCCACAACTAGGAAAAGATCGAGCGCGCGCTTTACCATCAAAATACTGCAAGCCGCGCTTAGCCTAAATTCGGTAATCAACACATCACGCTACCGGTGTCATAATGATATCGAGATTTAGTAATAGCGTACGTACGCAGGCCGCATGTTTACATTTTCATCACCACTCATGTCATTTTTTCATCTTCCTCGTACGTATTGATCATCATACTAATCAGCCTTTAAAGTAAAGTTAAACAAGTGATTATTTGATTATTGTATTCTAAAATATTTGGAGGAGTCGAAAAAACAATTTTATGCTGCCTAAATGGGTGTTACATGATGCTTGCTGTCCATTTGACAATAACATTGACGCTGCGTAAACAATCTCATTGCTAAGCAGTTCAAAAATGGCAGAATTCTGTCGCCTTCGTCATCGTTCTTGTTTCTGGAAAGATGGTGGCACCACGAGCTGTTCCTAAGTATGAGGCAGACTTTGTGTGGTGAGATCGCCGTCCTAACTTTTTCCTCATTCACTTTTCTATTTCTGCTCGTATATCCCATAGGTGCATACGTACCAAATTTCCTTAAAAGATTACATGTTACAGTAAATAACTTGCAAAAGACAGACACATGTGAATTTTTTTCTAGTCCAGACTTTGGTTCATCGTCTTGAGCATCTCTTTTGTTGTCTGCTGCAGATAAGGTCTGTTTACGCTTCAAGTAGTAGATAGTCTCTGATCTATAATCAATTTGGATTTTTGCGTAGCAGAAATGAATAATATTCGAATCTCATGAAGGATATGGCTGCGAGGATTTTAGCCTCCATGCAGATTTCTTTGGCTTAGGATCCTGTTCCAGCCTGCAATAATTCCTTTGTAACGTGGCCGATTAATCAAGGAACATTCTCCACATCTATATTGAGATAGTTTCTTAAACTCATATCTTGTATCCATTTGCCGTTCATTTATGTCTACAGTTCCTGTTTTTATTTGGTAAATTGTTTACTGTTACAAATAATATTTATAATTTAGGGTATATCCGACGGCACCTTTCTTTCCTCCCTTTGCATATGTATGTACACTTTTTCCCAAAAGTAATGTCGCATTTTGTGAAATTTTATAATACATTTATACACCAAAACGACAAATTGCAGCGACATTAATTTTTGGAAAAAGTGTATATGTATAGACAAAACTCAGTGCAGCTGCGCTGGCTAAGCAATGAAATTAGTTTGTACGCCCTTGTTCACGCGGCCGTATCGGCTAGTTTCAAGTTCGTGTTTCAAGTCTTTAAGGCGACTCTCGAGCTGCTTCCTTTCTTGGATTTCACGGTCCATCTCTCTTTGATGCTCCAATTTTGTGTCATTCATCAATTGACGAAACTCTCTGCGGAGCGACGCAGTAGTCGGCCCTTCCTTGTCGCCGTGGCCGAGCTTGTTAATCCGTTCTTCGGTCAGCTTGGCATCCAAATCTTGCACGTCTCGGGTAAGCTGGTCAATACGCTGCTCGTATTTCATCCTGTCCGTCTCAAACTCCATCGCCGCTCCTGTTAGACGATCAAACTCCTTGAGGATGCCTTCAAAGTTTGTTTCCATGTTTGCAATCTGCGCCATCCATGCTTCTTCACGTGCAGTGAATGCAGCCTGTGCCTCGCGCAATATCTCTGCATCGCGCTGGTTTCCAAACCTTCGGCCACTCTCCTGCTTCTGCTGCTGCTGTTCCTGCCGTACTTCTGCAAGCTGTTTTTCCAGTTCATTGATACGCAAGTCGCGTGCATCCAACGTCTTGGACTTGTCGCGCACTAAATCCTCCAGATCTTTGCAGATACTCGCCATCTTGTCCCGGTCTGTTTCCAAATCTTTCTGCGTTCGCAGCGTCTTTTGCAGCAGAGCTTGCTGCTCCTGCAGCTGTGCCTCAAACTCCTGACGCTGCTCCTCCATCAGCTGCTCATACTTGGCCTTGTATGCCTCACTGCCGCCTTCCACCATTTGGATAACAGAGTCTCTCTTGAGCACTCGTTCCCATCGTTGCTTTTCAGAACGCAGCTCCAGTATCTCCTGTTGATACTTTTGGATCTCTTCCTCAGCCGTGCCAGACTTTGCAGCCGTTGCATTTATCTCTGCTTCCGCTTTGCTGCACTGCAACTCGAGCTGCGTCACTGTTTCCCTCAGCTCGTCTACAAGCTTTTGCTTTTGTGCGACTTGTTCTTCCGCGTAGCGAGCACGATCCTTTGAATCTTCGAGCTGCTCCTCCAATCGCCGGATTTCCTGCTTCAGTTCCTCACATTCTCTGATGTTCAGATACATATTTATCAGTGTCAAGTGGTACAGGTACATATGTCGATGATATCTTTACCGGCACCCTTCCGCCTTTTCGGCACCAGAAGACAGCGAGTTTAGACTTGCATTGAGACGAGCAAGCTCCTCATCCAATGGGTTTCTCGACTTTTCATTCATTTTCTGCTCCAATTTCTTGCACTTCGCCTCCGATGCTTCGTACTTGTCCTGCATCGCTTGTAGTTGGACCTCGTGTTTCTTTATGGACAACATATCTAGACGTCGCAGTTCCTCGATTGACTCTATCTGCCGCTCAAGTTGCTGCAACCTTGATCTGTAAGCATCCATTTCCTTTTCCAGCATGTGGACAAGTGTACTGCCATCGTTATCGACGTCCACGCTGACACCAGTGCTGCTGCTGTAAGCAGAATCCGCAATACTTTGGTCGTCTCTTTCATTCGATTCGAGGTGGTATCGCTGTATGATATCCTTTGCTCTTTTTATCCATTCTAGTTGCTGGGACTCGTTAATCATGGTGATGGTGGTAGTAGTAGTAGGTGGCATCGACTGCTGCTGCTGCTTTTGCTGTCTGCTATCGGATTGTACCCGTTTTTCCATCCAAAGCATAGCTTCTCGAAGCGCGCCAGCAGTATGCTCCAAAAGCTTCCGTTCTATCTCTGAGCTCTTCTCCATAAGTTTCATTAAATCATCTGCTAGATTCTCGGTCTTCCAGGATGCTTCAGTTGTTGCTTGCTTTGTCGCCAGCTGCTGCTCCCCAGAAACGGTTTCCAACTGTGCCAATGACTGCCTGACAGCCTTTATGCGACGCTCGATTGTTAACTGTGTATGGAGTCGTGAAATCTGTTCTTGCAGTGCCTTGTGTTCCTTAGTACTTGAGTCAGTATCAAAAACCTTACAGTCAGATATATTCATTTTCGAACACCCTACCTCTCGCATCTTTTCGATTTCTTCGAGTGGTAACGACTTGTATTTGCTCGCATCAATGATTGCTTGCGACGCGGTGAGATGTGCTAGCACATCATCCATGCTTTCTGCGTGTATGCCTGCTTCGTTTCGTTGCGCGAACTGAGTCTCTGTTAATAAACCAGACTTCCACAGATGCGCAACAGCATCCGTCATCAAACTTGCACGTGGATCGCTGACTTTGGCTGGTGTTGGTGCTGGTCTCGATAGCGACCCCGATCTATCAATGGATACCATGGATGCTTCCGAGTCCCGTATGCGAAAGGGGGATCTTGCAGGGATGGACGGTGAGTTTCTCTTGTTGCTAAAGCTGGTCGTGGTAGGCGGAGGGGACAATGCGAAACGCATTGTGCCTGACGCAGAAGACAGCGATGGCCGCTCGCGATTCTCGCCATCGCTAGCTGCATTGCTCACTTCGCGCTTGCTCGAAAACGACAAGTCTCGATCAAACAAGCCTTTCCCAAAACTGCCATTCTCTTTACGGAATCGATCGAGTTTCAATCCAGAAGGTCGTTCATCGTCAACCGATATCCGAGCCAGCGGTATCTGAGTGTAGCATGGAGAAAGTGTTAGAAAAGGTTGTTGCTTTACAGATGCTGATACAAATAAAGCTTTTTCGTACCGTGTTCATGTTGTCACTGGGAAAGAAACTAGTAGCTTGTGTGATAATAACAATGTAATTATTGTAATTGGGAGTTCCAGATCCAGGAACCCATTGTGGTTACACCATTTGCGCATTTTCGATTTCAGAGGTCAAGCGTTGCATTGAACTTACTGTAAAAGATACAACGCGCCGCTCTTGTCAGGAATGCAAAGGTAACGCTTGCTTCCGCGAGAGACGCAATACAGCGCAGTATATTAACGATGCCTATACCAGTCAAGTGCGCCTAGATGATGACAGTGGAGAGCTGACTAACTTTCAAAACCAACTTTCGCGGATGGATGGCCTATCCAGCAAACTGGTAAGATCATGTCTTCATCGATCGCGACATGCACAGAGACTTGGGCCAGCTCACTGTAGCGGGGCGAAAATAGGTTGGCATGCTCGATAACTTTGACAATCGTCTCGTAAAGTTGGAAACCTCCATGAAGCCGATTCACCGCTCAACACAAAACTTGACGAAACTTGCAACGAGTTAAGGATAGATAAGCGAATGGATCGCCACATTTATGCTAAAACATAAAATTGCGCGATAGATATCGATCGTGCTCTGGCTGCCACAGAGAATATCGTAAAATGCCTCAATCTTCCGAGCAAAGAAGAAGCCTTCATATTGAAAGGGTAAACCAGTTTGAGCGCATAATGCTAGGTGATATGTATTGATTTTGCATCAGGCCCGAAGAGAATAATGTACTCCCGTATTTACAAAAGATGGGCGAGCTGAAGGAGGCCGTTGACACAGTTGAGAGGAACCATCTCAAGTCGTGCGAAAAATCAGTAAATCAGATGGTATGGGACACTTATTGGATCACGAAGATATTATCATATTCTAAATCAAAGAGATTTACTTTTACCCTAGAAACAATTGCTCAAGGCAGGCATGCTTCATCTGGAGACACTGTTTCGAAAATGGCTTTCGGAGGCAAGTATGCCTCTGGATATTGATACCCTGGCAAAGAGCGGTAAGTGTTCAACATTGGAAATATGGGTTTTCCCTATACGAAACATACATATTAATACATATCCACATGTAGACTCGCTTTACGTTGAAACGCCTAAACATCTGTCACAATTATCGACTTATATTTCAACATCAGAGCAGGAGATTGGCTACGCAGTCGATTTTACAAAGCCATACGCCGAGATCCGCTCCGCGTATCTTTCCAAATCTCTGCACCCATTAGCACAAGCAGTGCAAGTATCAGAGCGTCACCAAGGCAGTTCGTATGAGAAGGGATCAAGCGAGTTCTTGAAATACATGGATTGCTTTGCAAAAATGGCGCAGGTAAGATTTGCAGCAGGAGGCAAAATGATAAAATATCGCTGAAACGCGTTACTCTAGGCAGAGCAGGACTTTGCTGCTGAAATCCTGAGGAACCCAACGCAGCGAACAAATGCACTAAAGGGCTGCATCACCCCAGCATTGCAGGAGCTTGTATCTGCAGGAAGGCAGCTCTCTGTCGTTGCTAAACGCCACAGCTATCAAGACACTACGTTCATATTCGATATTCTCGAAAAATACGAAAGAGACTGCTATCAGGGGATGACAGAGATGTCGACGCAGATAAATTACACGGATTTTGCAGAAATGATGGGTACCTTCAAACAATTCGGTCTACGAAATTTGTGCGAGTTTATGGATGACGTCAAGGGAAAGAAGGAGAACAGCGCATTGACAATGCTCAGCAACGATGGCACTGTACACGAATCTACGAGCAATGTAAGAGCACGCACTGCCGAATTAAGCTGTACGTGAGCGATGTGCACTGATATCGGATGAATTTCAGGCATTGAATTATCTCAAGCGGCTGTATCTATGGAGAGATGTGGTTGAGCCGTTACTATCGGTGCTCGGGAATGGAGGATGGAACCACCAGATAAACTCGTTTAATAATATTCCGGAGCGGCTCTTGACACCGGGTGATGCCGGCACCGTTTATCCTTTGCTACGAAAATATGCTGGTAACGGCGCTTAAACGAACGAGTACGCAATGCTGATATTGACAGGAAAATTCCATTTTGCGTAGCGGATGCGCTTGATCAGCTGGTCATTTCACTGCAAGGACGCGCTCGGGGCTACAAGAAACCAGCTCTGGCCACCATTTTCCTTCTCAATAACTTTAACCATATTCTACGCCAGATCAGAGCTCCTCCACTGAATGCCATCTTTGACGAAGCCGCCGAGCTCAAGTTTAGCAAGCTAGTCAAGAAACAACTCGATGCCTATCAGGAATCTTGGAAACCATGTGTAGAGAATTTGATGGATGTAACATATGTTCGGGGAGGTGCCATCAAGAGTTCTATGGGCAGCAACGATAAGCAACTTGTCAAGGAGCGATTCAAAAACTTTAACATGGAGTTTGATGAAATTTGGCGAGCACAGACAACGTATGCTGTACCAGATACAGAGCTTAGAGCACAAGTCATTAGAGATGTTAAGAACGTGCTTGTTCCCATGTACGGACGATTTCTTGACAAGTAAGTTGTTATGTTACCTTTTGCTGCTAAATGTGCATTCTATATGTATCACATGAATATTTTCTTTTCTTTTGCTAGGTATGCATCTACGGATTTCACGAAGAATCCTGGCAAATATATAAAGTATGATAAGGACAAGCTAGATAAAATGATCAGCCATCTGTTTGAACCGGCTGCATAGTAGCAACCATCCATCTTTTGAATAGCATTGTACTTCTTATCCTTCCTAGTCTTGATGTCTTTGCGGTCAATTGATAACATGTAATGGAGATGAGGATTCTCGTAGGAGAGATGTGTCTGAGAAGCGAACCTATACACAGTATACAGATCAGGTCAAGTCTAAATTCTTCAAGCTGAAGTTTGAAAAGTATTTGAGTGCTTCAACTGCTGCCAAGCAGTTCGGTATTCATGTTCGCACGGGACAAAGATGGGCGACACAGTATTGAAGAGCGTTCAAAAACCATTATCGAAAAGGGTAAAAAGGCCGGCCGTACATGTATTCTAACGGAGGAACAAAGCAAAGTTCTTAGGACTACAATATTTGATGAGAATCCTTCAGCTGTTGTAGAGCAAGCGACAGAGTAATTGATTCAGAGATTTGAAGGACTCAAAGTCTCACGAATCACCGTGTATAATTTCATGAGAACCCAATGTAACCTTTCAATCAAACAGGCGCAGCTCCGTTCTGTGGAACCAGCAGAGATACGAGTAGGTTTGCAAGTAGGAGAAGACAGACATGGACGGGTATTTGCCTACGACAAGGTCATCCTTGTTTCAGCAAGATTGGGAGACAAAGTCAAACAGTCTGTTGCTGATAGTTGCTGTCATCCCAACACTTGCACTCCACAAAGTCAACGCCATTGCGTCCATGCCGAACAGTTAGCTCGCTTGGCCCACTTGACCAACTTAGCCCACTTGGCTCACCTCTACTTCACCATGGATAGTGACCTATAGGAAATAAAATAACCCATCTAAAGTAACAGGTGTGATGCTATATGAGAGCGGGGAGACAGATCAAAGAGCAAGCACTGTGAAATAGGAGTGTATTCTTAAGAAAAAGGCCGCAAAACATAAATTATAACATAAGGCATAGGATCGAATTTGATATGGGGGATTCAAATGTAAATATCACCTTGAGGTAAATAAACATAGGTAATGTAACTACAGTCAAGGAAGGGGTTCAGCTGTGGAAGTACATAGCTGCTTTTTCCAACTTTCGTACTTTCGCTTTATACTGTTGCCGTAACCGTATGTAACAATCTTACCCTCTTGAACTCCTTTTTGTCACTGCATTCTGTAAGGGGTTTTTGCTTTGTAGCTATCGACAAATTCGATGAACATATCATCCTCATCACATGCAATGCTTCTACTACAATTGCGGACCAATGTGGACAATTCGCTGTGAAAAGAGTAATCCCTCCAATTTTGTATCTCGCGTAGCTGGTCCACCAACCGGTCCATTGCTCTGCTTAGCCATGCGGTACTAAGTGGTACCGCATACACTGTGAGAGTGTCGTGCCTAAGGAACAAGCATCGCTAATTCTGGTCGATAAAGTCTCTTTTTCCAGAAACGTATGGCGTTTAACTTTGCTTCTATCTAGTTGCATCGCGTTAGCTCGTGATTTCTCGCAGGCTTCTTTTGCAAATACTGAGTATGATGAAAAGCAATTGTCTCAAGAGCAAAATTGTTCCTGGTCAACGATAGATTCCATGGGCTCAGGTCTACCGTTCTCAGCGACAATATTCCCTTGTCCATCTTCGTATAAAAATTGAGCACTCACGTTTGAAATTGTAAATAGTGAAAAAAGAAAGTAGTGGGAGAATACAGCTGCACCTAATAAGCACTGGCAAAGATATATGTAGTTCAAGAGAAACTGGATTACTTTTGATACGGCGCTTTATACGCTTTTTCTTTGTTCTTTTTTCCCTAGACGCATTATTGCTTATGTGATAAGCTTCTTTGTTTCACGCAGCAGCAAACATCTCTCCGATTTTTTTGACTTTGACGCTACCACATGCCTCAATCACGATTACTGCAAACATCCCTGAATCATTTCTTTTCACCCGAGCGACCTACACAGAACAATCAAGAAGTTTGTGTGTCGACAGGATCGCCTAGTATACCCAGTGATCCGAGGAATCAGGAACGGGCACGGTAAGGCTCCGAGATATCTTGGTAACGATACGTTGGCTTTTAACGGGCTCTCACAGAGAAAATGCGATATATCTCGATAGCAGCGACGATGACCTGATAATTACGAATTATCCTGCCAGCGCAAACAAAATACTCGACCTCAGCAAAGAAATTGGAGATGACCAAGATGATAACGACAACGACAACGACGAAGAAGAAGATGGAGTGCATACGACACCAATTGCAAAGCGTCGAGGCAGAAGAATACTCGACGATGACGAGGATGAAGAAGATGATATCGACCGATATGACGAAGATGGAGATGAGGAGACAATGATTAAAGCCTCTCCGATTTCAACGAGAAGACGAAGAAAAGTGTTCAGCGACCAAGATGATGAGAACTATGGGTCTGATGATGTGCTACAAACGGTTCCAGGACATAGTAACAAGGGAAAACGCAAAATATTTACTCTGGAGAGCGACGAAGACAATGACAATGACGACAAAGATGCAACTGGTATACGCAGCAAATTTGAGATTGCTTGGTGGCAGATCACTTAATGTATCGATTAGAAAGGGAAGCTCCAGAAGCCAAACGTAAACGGTTACTGCAGAGTGACAGCGAGGGAAGCGATGAAGATGAGAAAGAAGATTTGGAGTTCCTTGATGCGAATGGCAAGTAAATATAAGAAACATTATATGGAAGCAATGCTGAAAGTTCATGCTTGCATAGATGTATACGAACAACGAACACGTGGACGCAAGAAATCTCAATATAGTCTCGCTTTGGAGCGTCTTAAAGGTAAAGACAGCTCTTATTACTGTTTGACAGCCCTTGGTGTAACAAGAGTGCGCATATGTACTGATGCAATATGCATATGCAGATCGTAAACGTTCGAGCTTCAAAGGTTCCAAGGGACCCATCGACCGATTCGCCAAATCGCAAACGGTATCCTTACTCAGCAGCAACAGCAGCGATAGCGAAGACGATTTTGATGATGGCTCGGACTCGTCGGACGACGGAGCTCAGGATGAAGAGGATTTCGTGGTGGACGACGATGTGATAGATGGTGTCAAAGTGACGCCAACAGATACGAATGCATCAATCATGCTTCAAGAACAAGCGGAGCTCCCAGGTAAATGAACAGGCCCCCATGAAAAAGGAAGACATATGGAAGTCTCCTCTAACTATTCGTTCGCGTCTGGAACTTAGCCGAGTTCAGAGCCGCGAATACACAGAAGTTCTCCGCTAATTTCAAGGTTTACTTTGAATATCTTGTCAACCTTGTGCACGACCGGAAGTTCGCCAAGAAGGGAGCACAAAGTAGGGCTTTTGATAAGGAGGTGGCAACGGAACGACGAGTAGCTGATGCTTCATCTTTGTTTACAGCGGCTTACTTTGAGAATGCCGTCGAGGCAGTGGAACGTCGGATCCGAGGTTACAGAGAATCGCTGGTGACGAGTGATGCATGGTTGCCACGTTTCAAAGTGCGTATATATGGTTGTTGCGAAATTCGAAGCAATGGGAACTAAACGCCCACGGAATTTGATTTTAGAATGCTCTGGATAGATATCCCCAATGGCGAGATGTAGGGCGAACCGGATTTGTATGTGAAGGTTGCCGGCAAAACCGTCCAGCAAAGTATTCTGTTTCGCTGGCAGCGGAACCGGAAGAAGCCCGAAGCAAACCGAGAGAGCAAACTTTTGCTTTAGGAAGTGAGTGCCACAAACGCGCGGAAGTGTATCACAAATTGGTCCATTTTCGGGCGCAAATGTACGAGGAGGTCCGCAAGGAAGCCGAAAAGATCACTGCAGAAATGGATGCTGCTGGCCGTAGAGCTGGAGATCTACGCCTGACCGAGGAAATCCTCCAGGTCATGCGTCAAAATGGTTTTGCGCGCATGGTAAATGATACCCGGGCCCACATTATTTTTCCACAATTTTGTTATTGACACTTTATATTTAGCTTTATTCTCGTGTACAAGACCTGCTTTCGAAGGCTCGATTTTACTACATGGAGCGTGGTGAGAAGTTCTACGGGCAGAGCTCTTCATCATCGTCAGAAGATGAAGACAGCGATGACTATGGCTCGCCGTGAATGATAATATCCATTAGGGATATGGTTAGCATATAAACTTAACAGCCTCAAAAGGGCGATTGTTGTGGGCGCTGTGTTCATCTATCCTTTGTGCTGCACATGCTCGGGGTAGCATCCGTCTGACGCCGTGCAAAAAGTGCTACTGAATGCTGCTACTCGTCAGCCATGTTTGCATTTTGGAAATGTTTTTAAAGGCCTGTTCACTCATTTACACTTGTTTCTTTAACTCCCTTTGTTTCATTCTTCTTCGATCTTGTTTTTCTTTTCTTCTTTTTTATTTTTTCCTCTCCTCTCTTTAAGTCCCTACACCTCTACGTCTTTAATCCCGCCTATATTCGTCTTCTTTTAATACGTTAATCTACGCATCATCTACTGTACTTTTAGCATATCCTTTCGATCCGAAAGAAAGAAACAAATCCGCCTGTAAACAAACAGTGTGCAGCGCACCATTTTATTGATTTTCCCAACTACTTTGACGCATAATGGGGAGCAATCAAAGCAGACCAGCTCATGCTGACAAAAGATCGTCGCCGCAGAATGCATACAAGCGAAACAATAAACGCGGTGCGAGCGATCAAGCGGCAAGCAACGACCAGCAAAAGACAGCGTCCGAGCCATCCCAGCCAGACTTGTTAGGTTGTACAACCAGGCACGGGACGAAAGATCCGATGGCGAATCCCAGTTTTAATGACACGACATCACCGCATTCAACAACGGCTCGCGAGCGAACGGGCCACTCTAAGCGAGTCAAAAGGCGAGCAACATGCTCTCCGCCGCCACCGGCGTCACTTGTTGCAAGGTCCCACTCACGATCGACTACATGCGACAGTGGATATTCGAGCGGTTTGCCTGGCAGCAGCAGCAGCGGCCATTCGTCTTCCAGTATCACGACAGGCACCGACGAGCTTTCGAGCATATCATGGTACTCGCCTCACTGTGCGCCCGAAGGTGTTGAGGAGGAAGGCGAAGACGAAAAAAATCATTCATCTCCAACCAACCTTCCTGCTATTCTCGCTCTGGCAAACAATGCGCCCTCGTCGCCTCCACCGTATCCCGAGCAGCAGCAGCAGCAGACACCACGCGGTAGCGGTAGCAGCTCACCATCATCATCGTATGCTAGCATTCTCGACCGGCTCAGGCAAGCACCGCAGGATACATATGAAATCCTTTGCGATGTATTTGAACGAGCCCGGGTTTTGGACGATCCGGAGGACAAGAAGCAAGCATTCCAGGCTGCAGTTACGTGGAGCCAGCAGCAACATGAGGACGACGAGGACGATGAAGTGAGCAACGCAGCAGCGGTGTGGGTTGCGCAATGCTACCTGGAAGGATGCGGTGTGGCTCAAGACAGCGCGCTTGGATTTGCTCAGCTACGTGCCCTCGCTGACCGCGGATGCTGGCAGGCGTTTCTGCCGCTCGCCATGTGCTATTTGAACGGTGTTGATCCGGCGATCGCGTATCAGTGGTTGAGCACGGCAGCGCAGCTAGACATCGATTCTGTCCGAGGCTCAAAGAAGATCGTTGCACTGGCGCAGCTGCGGCTTGGTATGATGCTCTCCGAAGATTCATGCGCAGACGAAGTGTTGGCATTCCACTGGTTTCAAAAAAGCGCCTCCCTCGGTAACTGGTATGGAAAGAATTAGTTTATGCAGCAATGTTTTTTTTTCTTGTTGTGCTAACCTATCAGCTGATCTCTCTCGCTGCACCAGTCAAGCGCAGTTTATTGTCGGCACACACTATGAATTGGGCTTGCAGGTGGACAAGGATATCGAACACGCCAAAGAGTACTTGCTAGCCAGCGCTGTTCAAGATTTCGCACCGGCGCAGGCTGCAATCGGCATTCGACTCGTGGATGAAGGTGCTTTCGATGATGGTATCCATTGGCTAGAGCGGGCCGTGCAATCCGTAAGAAATGTCCTATTCAATTGCTACTGCAGTTTACTGAAAATTGTGCAAATTTATTTACATGGACATAGGATAATCCTCGCGCACTGGTTAAACTTGCTACCATGTACGAAGATGGACACGGCGTCGAGCAAAATAATGAACTTGCAGCGTTCTACTACAAGGCCGCAGCGAACCGCGGCTATCCGTCTGCGCAGTATCGCTTAGCGCTCAGATACCACTTTGGCGGTCTTGGCCTGGAACCGAATCACCAAGAAGCGGATCGATACCTGTTGCAAGCCGCATACGCAGGGTATCCAGCAGCTCAGCGATTGTTGGGACTGACATTCCTCGAGGATTTTGCAGCACCAGTCGGCTACGACAGGCGACGCAACGCTCGGCGGAATAGAAACAACGTGACAGCCCTCGAGTGGTTTCGCAAGGCTGCAGCGCAGGGCGATCCCAGAGCATACGTGCTAGTCGGTTCATGCTACGAACAAGGACGCGGTGTCGCAACAGACTACGAGACTGCACTCGAGTATTACACCAAGGCGGCACAGATACAGTGCAGTTTCCAAGGCTCAGCTCAGCTAGCTGTTGCACAGTTGCTTCTGCATCGTATGAATCGAGAAGCAGATGCATTCGAGTGGTTCGTCCGCGCCGCTGCTTCGCCGTGCAGTGGAGGACACTCTGGATTTTCAAGGCATCTTGTTCTCCCGGCATCTAAACGTCAGTGCGCAGCACACAGAGCAAAACTGATGGTGGCACGATACTATCTGCATGGATGGCCCGGTGCGAAGCGAGATCGAAAGCGAGCATTTGATCAATTGATGCAGCTATCGACCGAATCCGCAGACGACGGGCATGTTTTCTATTGGCTAGGTGCTTGCTACGAGGAAGGCTTACCGGGAATATGCAATTGCAATCCGCAGAAGGCGTTTGAATACTACAAGATGGCTGCAGACTTGGACCACACCGACGGCCAGTTTCAAGTCGGGTATATGCTGTCGAACGGCATCGGCGTTGCGTGCGACCGCGCGGCTGCGTTCGTCTACTACGAAAATGCGGCCAGGAAGCGGCACAAGACAGCACTCTTCAGTCTCGGTCTCTACTACTACAAGGGCGTGGCAAATGTATCCAAGGATCTCAGTAAAGCGCGCAAATGCTTCGAAGAAGCCGCTAGGCTAGGTGTACCTGAAGCCATGGAGTCACTTGCATCCCTGTGCATGCTGCAAGCTTCGAGACCTGTATCCTCGTTGACACGCCAGCGATTGGAACGGCAGCAGCAAGATCGCGAGCGTGCCATCTACTGGTTCCGCAAAGCAGCTTCGCTCGGCAACGCAGCCGCTCAGCGCGAGCTCGGCAAATTACACGACGTAGGCCAAGGTGTGCCACAGGATTACAACACGGCGTTTGAACTCTTCAAGCAAGCAGCAAGCAAGAAGGATGCAGTTGCTACGTTGCTCCTGGGAAGCTACTATCAGAATGGCCACGCGGTCGAAAAGGATCTTGACAAGGCACTGCGACTCTATCTCGAAGCAGCCAAGCTTGGATCTCCAATGTACGTCCCACATCCGTGACAAAAAAATTGTCAAGAAAACTAACCGTATCCTTTTTCAGTGCCCCGTTTGCAGCCGGACAGTTGTATCACAGCATCAATCAATTTGAAAATGCATATATGCAGTACAAGATTGCAGCTTCCGATGCAAGATTGGCTAACAACCGCATCGGCAAGACATCCAAACTTATGGTTGCACGTTACATTCTGAGCTACATCCCAGCTATGCCCGAGTCCGGCAGCGGCGATCACCCAGTCAACTGTCTCGGTAACGCGACAAAACAGGAAGCATTCAACATCCTACTGCGACTTGCAGAAAACGATGGATTTGCACCTGCGTTTTACTGGCTAGGTAAGAAAGGGGAGGAACAAACGGGTTACATACAGCTTACTAAGTATTACCATCAGCCGATTGCTATCGTCAAGGCAATGGCTGCACTGTTGACTTGAAGCAAGCTGCAACCTGGATGAAACGCGTCGCGGATGAAACCAATGACGCTGAAGCTATGATCAAGTTGGCCAGCATGTTTGACGAAGGCATTGGCGTTTCAGCCGACAAGGCAAAAGCCGTCCACTATTACAAGCAAGCTGCAGATCTCGGCCACGCTGAAGCTCAGTATCAGCTAGGTAAGGCAGAAAATAAAACCTTGTCCCGTTGCAAACCCAATTCACTCAAAATCCAAAATTTTTGCTAGGCTTAGCATATTGGCGCGGATTGTACAACGTGGATGTCAATGTGAACGAAGCAGTTCGATGGTTTACCGCTTCAGCTCAACAAAAGTTTTGCGAAAGCTACTGGGCACTCGGACAGATGGCGATGGAGAATAACGACCAGGATGTTGCGCTTGCGTGGTGGAACAAGGCAGTCGAGCTAGGACATGTTGCATCCATGTCTGCACTTGGAAAACTCTTTCTGGAACTTGCTGCCAAAGACGACGATCAAGACCACGTACAGCATTCTCCTCCACGTGATGTATGCCTTTCCAAAGCATTGGCACTCTTGACAAACGCTGCACGTTTAGGAGATGCCGAAGCCTTCTTTATTCTCGGACATTTGCATCAAGCCGGTACTGTAACAGCTGCTAGCCGTTACAAGTCGTTCCTATCGTGCCCGTTGCTGGATATGACGAACACCACTGCCGCCGACGAGCACGATCCCGCCGAGCTGCTTCTGCAGCGGCAGCAGGAGGAACTGGAACTTGCAACGCGATGCTATCAGCAGGCCGCAGAGATGGGACACATGGAAGCAATGTACTTTGCAGCTCAACTTTGGCACTCTCAGCAACAGTACGCGGCAGCGCTAGAGTTTTACGCGCAAGCAGCTGCAAAGGGCCATTTACTGGCGCGCGTTATGGCAGCGCGCTATCAGTTGGTCGGCCTCGGCGGCATACCCGCAGATCCTCCAAAGGCATACCAGGTAAATGTCCCATTTCTTCCTTACGTCGTATGCATCCCATTTTCTAACTAATTTTTATTTCTAGATCCTTTTGGAGTGTGCAGAAAACGATCTGTGCGCAGATGCATACAACACTTTGGGACAATGCCACGAAGAAGGTCTCGGTACCGACCAAAGCGACACTAAAGCTTTAGAGTGGTACCTGCGTTCCGCCGAAGATACCAAGGACGCTGAAGCCATGTTCCGCATTGGACTCATGTATGCTTCTGGCCGCGTGCCTTGCCACGGCAAACATCCAGTGCTCGAAGCGATCAATTGGTTCGAATTTGCATGCAGCGCCTGCAACCACGCCGAAGCCAATTACCGCCTGGGACTCTTCTATCTCTACGGCTACACAGACGAGGAACTGGTTGTTGTGCCTCAGGATACCAACGCTGCGCAGTACCATTTTGAACAAGCTTCAGCGCAAGATCACCAAGGAGCCATGTTCGAACTCGCACAGCTACTGCTAAGCAACAACGACGAGTATACTCTCGAAGACCAACAATACGGCTTTGAAGTGATGGATCGTGCCGCTCAACTTGGTTCGCGCGAAGCCCAGCTCGAGCTCGGAAAACTGTACCACTCTGGAAAGGAGCATCAAGGATCTGGCGTCATCGTTGTCCCGCAAGACCACGAAAAGGCGTACGATCTGTTCTGCCGCGCAGCCTACCAAAAAGACAAGATGGCGACCTTGTTTGTTGCATTTTATCACGAGAATGGCATCCATGTTCCTCCGAATTTCGAGTTTGCTCGCGAGATGTACCAAGCCGCAGTCGACCTAGGCAAAAAGGATGATGACGGTGGGTGGTGGTTAGCTGAGTTAGCACTTGCAACGCTACTGCATCAAAAGCCAGAGATGCGTGCCGACGCATACCGCTTATTCCAAGCAGCCCGAGAGCACCAGTCCGATCCGACGAACGTCACTGCAGACATTATGTGCGCTCAATACAAACTGTACGGATGGGGTGGCGTGCAACCGTGCCCAGAAGAAGCATTTGCAACACTGATCCATCACGCCAAAGCCAACAACGACGTACGCGCTATCATCCAAGTCGCCCGCTGTTACGAACAAGGTCACGGTGTAACACGAGACTTGAAGCTCGCTCAAATGTGGTACGAACGACTGGTAGATCTATGCGATGACGACAACGACAATGACGACGCTGCGTCCGAGCAAATACAGCAAGATCTCGCTGAAGCGTTGTATAAATTGGCAGAATTCTATCATCGAGGGGTGGCGGGCCGTAAACATACCGTGAAAGCATTTACTTTATACAAACATGCAGCTGAAAAAGGTAAATAACGCGCAAACTTATCTCAGAGAGACATTTATTTATCGATCTCACGTAGGCTGCAAAGAAGCACAGCATCGTTTAATATCGATATGCCACAATAGCAGCAGCAATGACAAACAAGTATGATATATATATATATATATATATATATATATATATATATATAT
>NW_027192149.1:429243-459214 GCF_041956525.1 Rhizomucor pusillus
AACAACAATATATATATATATATATATATATATATATATATATATATATATATATGCAGTACCAAAGAGTACTCCTATGGATACCCCACATCTCAAACGTTACCACCATCATTATGCAATATCTTTCTCTTCCCCTTATCCGCCTCGATTACATTATGCACACTACATTCATCTTCTCATTATTTTTTTATCACTTTAACTCATTCGTTATTTTACCCATTGATAAGATCTGTACATATGTTTTCTCTTTTCTTTGTATGCGTCATTGCTGCATTAAAAACATTATATTTCTTTTTCAGTCTCTTTCATTAACCGCAATGTTTATTCCTCGACGGCTCCACTGTGCAAAAGAACGTATTCTCGCGTGCTATGTCCAAATTTGAGTACGTCCTTGGCCCGTAATTCCACGTATCTGCTGCTTGATATCCGCTCGCCGTTGAGGAATGTGCCGTTAGTTGATTCTAAATCGATGATATAGGGCCTAGATAACCTGTGATTGAGTTATCCTGTATATTTCGCAAAAAAACCTATTCGTGTAAAACTCACTTTACAACTTGGCGTGGTCTGCTGGCGCCGGAAGGATCTGGTTCTTGGACAGATCTATATTGCAGCACGGCGTGTTGTTTTGAGCATGAAGGATGATCGATCGGCATATCAACAACCTTTTTAAACCTTGGATTGTTAATATCTCGATTATAGTGTGCGTTCATACCCATATATATGTATACGCACCGAACGTTCACGCCCGATAAGGTATGCACTTTGTCGATGGAGATGCAACAAATCCACCTGCTCTGATCCTTTGAATACGTACAATCGCCATTTTTCTGTTGGTCTGGCTGCCTCGGGCGGCTCGTTGTATTTCAGTTCAACACCGTTCACAGTGTTGGTCTCGGCTGCAAGTTTGCCAGATAATCCAAAGTTGGGCTGCTGTTTCTCCTGCTCTGCTTGCCGTCGTTTTCTCTCTTCTTCTTCTTCCTGCAGCCGTCTGCGATCTTCGCTCCGGCCCCATTCATAGCGTTCCCGCCCTCGCCGCGGTCGTGAAGAGTCTGGTCCTCGTCGGCGAGGTGAACGTGAACGTGAACGTGAGCGATACCGACTACTGCCGCGATCGCGATCGCGATCCCGTCGAGGTGAGCGAGATCGTCGTCGAGGAGGTGAACGAGAAGGTGATGCCATGTGTGTTCGAGCGGGCCGAAAGAACAAGAAATTCAAGTATGCTCCTGCTGCTCTTCAAATTACTGTACTCCCTCCTTTGATACATAAAAGAATGGCAGCCGATCAACCTACCTACGTTGTGCTCGAGACTTCCATGGGCGCCATCACTTGTGAACTGTACAACAGACACGCTCCAAAGTATGTAGGCGCAGTCGATGTGGGCGATCGCGAATCGATTTTAACTTATGGACGCGCAACAGGACGTGCAAAAACTTTGCAGAACTTGTACGCCAGCGAATACATGCAATGTTACAATAACGTTAATTGACAGCACGTTTGTAGGCTCAACGAGGATACTACGACGGTGTCAGTGTATGTAGCCAATTATCGACTCGTAGCATATCCAGTTTCTAACTATCCACCCTAGTTCCATAGAATAATTGCGGTAAAGTGGACATATCTTTGCTTCTAGAATTTCCAGGTTGTATTCATGCTGTTTCCCTGTCATCTGCTATCTACAGGATTTCATGATTCAAGGTAGGCGCGCGCGGACGGGGCCGTTGGGTAAGGTTTGGTTAAATTCATGCTTCTTGCTACTAGGTGGCGATCCGACTGGCACTGGAAGAGGAGGCACATCTATCTACGGGTATGTTTGAGGATATATGCAAAAAGAATTAGGACGCTTACACTTGGCGCTGCTAGCGATCGGTTCGAGGATGAAATTCATCCAGAGCTTAAGCACACCGGGGCAGGCATCCTGAGCATGGCTAACGCCGGACCAAACACCAATGGCTCTCAGGTAAATATACGAAATGCCCAGAAAGATCAGAGAGGAAATGTCTTGATCATTAATTGCTCTAAAGTTTTTTATCACGTTGGCACCTACTCCGTGGTTGGATGGTGAGCATTGCTACTTGTAATTATTAGGATCGATGTTATGATAACACTGAATTGCTAGGTAAACACACCATATTTGGCCGTGTGAGCGATGGAATGAACGTTGTGAAGCGGATGGGTCTCGTACCGACGGACAGCAACGATAGGTAAATGACAAGCATGAAAAGAACCGACTGAAAACAGCAGTGTTCTGATATCAAAAAATTCGCATTAGACCGAAGGATACTGTAAAGATCAACAGAGCATACATAGAAAAACAATAAAATATTCAGCTATCTAGCAAAATGTTCCTATATTACAGTACATGTCCCTCTTCTATGTTGAATGCGAGCACCACCATTTGTTACGTATGCACTAGGATATCATATATACTTTGGCATTCGATGGAGACCATCATATCCCGGCATCTGGATCGAAGGCTTCCCTTACCTACCTAACGCCGGGTTCACAGCCTCTTTACATTCATGCTTAATGGGTCACGCTGTTTGTCAGAGAAAGGCAATCAATCCCAGGCCCCTGCCAACAACTCCGCTGGCTCCCGCTGAGCGTTGTCCCACCCAGCAGCAGCAGCAGCAGTGCTTCAAAGTCTTTGTATCCGACTGACCGATATATCAAGACGTATGCCCAAGGAAGTTCCGTCTCTTGTCACGATTGCGCAGCAAGTCCTTTCGAGGAACTTGGACGGTACGAGCAATTCACACAGGACTGTTGAAAACAAGCCGATTGATTTACACGGCCAATTGCAGCTATCACTGATGTTGGAGAAGTTCCATATTCACTGCTCAAGGAACCACTGAGTAAAGCGACACCGAAGCAATTGTATCGTATAGAGCGAGCAAATCCAGTAAGCAGTCCATCCTTTTTTTTTTCTCCTCCTATCTTTTTGCACATATCCAAAGCCAAGTTTTCAGTCCGACCACTCTCTCACATATGCATATTGTTCCTCCCCCTACCATCTATTTTTGTGTAGCATTTGATGCCCGGTTCTGATGGTAAGGCTTTTCCCGACCGATTTATGTCCATCAACTGACAGCTTTCCAACAGAGCTGTGGCTGCAGCACTGCCTCACATTCCTCGATCTTCGAGAAGCATATGAAAGAGGCGAGCACAGGGATCCGAAATGCTGGAGAGGTTTATATTTGGTAATAACTACCCATAAATTTACTCAATGACCCTAAATACTCAACTAAATAATTATATTATATATATAGAAACGGTTTGGAGAAAATGAAAAGAAACAAAAGCTCGTTGCAGCAAAGATCAAGGAACAGTACAACAAGATTGAAAGCCAAAAAGCGGCCAGATCTATAAAGATATTAACTGGCAAAGTTCCGCTGCCGAGACGCAGAGGTGCATCGTCGAGCGAAACCTCTGGTACGGAGCAGCGTCACCAATTTGGATATATCGTACTAAGCGACTTATACTTTACTGGTGTTAGGACGAAGTAAACTATTTCAGGAAACAAAAAAGGCTGCCGACCGAACGCAAGTATCTGAACATTTCTGGCTAGCTGGGAGTAAAACTAACAGAGACAATAAACAGGCGTGCCATGTATCAACGTGTACCGACAGCAAGAGTACCACCCGTGCCTAGTCCTGTCGTCTCGGCAAAGCAAAGAACTGCGCAACGTCTAGAACGACGACAGACGACTGTGCCTTCCAGCACAAAACCACCTACCAAGTCCTTGCCGCAATCAACACCACCACAAAGAAATATGTCTTTTCCTCCTCCCAAACGGAATTTACCACCAGCAGTAGTTCCCGCTCCTTCTAGCCGTTATTCAAATGATAAACCTCTGCCCAGTATTTACGCTCCACGACGACCTCCGCCGCAATCTAACATTGTGAGTTGCATTAAAACGCACAAGTCTAGTTGAGCATCGATGAGCTAACGAGCAAATAATCAAGTATGCCCCCGTTTCAAAACGTCGTAAGGTGAGATTGGATTTGAATTTGCTGCATAACACCTGGAACTCAGGCTATTTTAGCTGGTTACGCAGCCGCCGCCATCGCAAGAACAGCGCACTTTAGTCAGGTCGACATCGACGACAAGCATGGACCAAGCAGACTCAAATCCCTCTATAAAGAAGCCAATGGCAAAAGTAAACTACAATATTTTCAAGGACGTACGTTGCTCCCGCTGATAAGCCCAAACATTCATCAAGACACTGATCCCCTTTTGCATAGTTGAGCCGATAACACAATTGCAAGCATATATACATATATATCTATACCCGGGATGTCAATAAACCAAAAATCTTTTCCCAACATTGATGATCGCTGCGATGAGCATGTATTAAACAAATAGTAAAAAGAGTTACAAGTTGTGCTATGGTACAGAAAGCAATTTTTGCTGCAGCTGGGTCCACGTGCGAATCTCGTCTTCATCATTGGATAACGCTAGTATTTGATGGATCCAGGCGATAAATCCGTGATGTTGAACCAGAGAAACAGCAATGTTTGTATCAGATAATGCGTGAGATATTATCTAGAAGAGTTGCAAACCGTCAAGTCAGAACTAGATTTTGTCTGAATATACAAGCGAAGACTCCTTACGTTGATGATTTCTTGTTTGCTCGCCTTGTCAATGACGGCAGAGTTGTACAGCATGATAATTGTATCCCACAGTCTGCTTCGAGAAAGCATCTTGTAATCCTGAATCCAAACAAAAAGCGTCAGGATACTCGCCTGCAAAAACCATCAGACCTAACTTGCCTCGAAAGTACGAATAGATGATGACAAAAGTCGAAGCGCCCACAATCTTTCTCTACGGTCGACTGATGAATTCAAGACTGCAGGTGCAATGGGAATATGCTGAAATGGAATGCATTGTCGTTAGCACGCGAGTTGGGGATGATATTCATGGATAAACTGTTACCTGTAAGCTCATGGTCTCTCTCTGTGTCAACCATCTTTCGTAATGTAAATACATATAATGAGTAGGTTTTGCAAGGATAGAGAATCCATGTGCTACGCTGATAGCAATCGCTGGCGGGATTCGCGGAGGCACATCGTTCTCGGAGCGATCCTCAATAGCATCTCGGAAACTGTCAAGCATGAATAGATACTGCTCTTGCAAGCTAAATTTCCACTCCTGCAAGTCGAAATGCAAGTGCTTTAGTATAAACATGCAATTATCTATAAGACAAACAGCGACGAACCTTTAGTAGCGCATAGAACTGGTCCATGATCTGATAACCAATCATTCGCACTTGCTCGTCAATAGCAGACAGCAATGCGAGCACAAGACCGAGTCCGTTTGAGGCAATGAATCCCTTTAGATCGACCTTTTTGTTTGCAAGCAAATTTGCAAATAGTGGAACGAAGAAGGATGGGTCATATATCAACGGCGCATCCGGTTCCACGAACGTATCGGCAGTAAAGGAAAAGTCCTTGGGAAAATGGGTAAAGGTATACTCCATAAGATCCGCATTAATGAGACCAAAGGTCTCCATTGACACAGTCTCTGGGTCTAGAAGCATACCAGACTGTGCATGAGCTTGACGTGCTTTATCCGAGCCAGGGCCCCAGAGCAAGAGCTTTGGTAGAATCGATTTTTGGGAGGACTTCTCACAGCTTTTCAAAATCTCCAATATCATGCGATCAGGTCGAGACGTTGTTGCGCCATAACTGGTAAGCAAAAAGTTCAAAAGACCCAGGTTCTTTCCAAAGATAGCAGGCTGGATCGAGTGGAGGATATAAACCAGGTTGATAATCTCTTCTCGTTGTTCCTTGTTATCGGGCTCTGCGTCGTTTTCTTCGGTTTGCATCGTAGGCTTCGTTAGTTTCTCATAGTCATCATGTTCCAGTACCCGACGCATATATGTTTCAAGAGGTTCAAGTTTATCGTACTACGCGGATGTGTTAGGACCTTTGAAGCGTTTGCAATTAATGACATGGATGCTAACCTCCTTGTAAACATGGCTGATCAGATATCCTGTAAAGTTGATAGCAGCCGCGTTGCTGAAGTTATCCAGCAACGTGTTCAAGACAAAGTCGCGAACTGTTTCGGTGTTCAAAGCAGCCCATTCCAAGTTTGCATTCTCAAGGAATTCAGTGAACTGTCGATAGAAACAATCATGGATATCCATGGTAAGCATTTTGGATGCATCAACTGCTTCCGCCAACTTTTCGAGCAAGTTGTTAACAACGGCGATAGCAAAATTTCTTTTCTCGCCGGAACTTTTGTATGCAAATTGAATCAAGAGTACGGTCGACTTGGCGAGCACCGTAACAGTGTTTAGACCGTCGAGTACATTGGTCGCTACATCGATGGACAGTCGATCGCAGGTTTCTTGCACCAGTTGCAGGTCGAAGTTCTCGATATAAGTTTCAAAGCAGTAACGATGGAACGTATCAGCGCCCAATTTGGGGGTTTCGTTGGCGAGCTCGTCGACGTTAACAGTCTGTATAAACAATTCTGCAAAAGCCTTTGCAAGTGTGGCAGGCTTCATATACATAATCGTCAGAATTTTATGTCATGCATACAATTATAGTCCGAAGTATATGCAACTAACCTTTGAGCTGTCAGCTTCAGCAGAAACAAGCATTTGTTGGACTACTTGAGACATTACATCAAGTGATGACTTGAGTTCTTCACATGCTGATAAGTCAGACGTCGAGATGCAATACTTTGCAACATCCTTTAGTTTCATGTCCAAAGTCTTGGCAGAGGGAGCATCCAAATCCATTCCACTGCTGCCGTCCTCTTCATTGCTATCTTCGAAGTAGCTTGATTTTATGCAGCCAAGACTGTATTCTTGTAAGCTGGCCAGTACAGTATCCAGTGTATCTTTCAAAGAAGATTCGTCGCATTTGTTTCCCCAAATAATGTCCATTTGCTGCTGTGCTTTTGCAAAAGCTTGCAGAAGAGGTGGCATCTTTCGTCTGAAAAGAAGCGATGCGGCGAGTCTTGATAGAAATAGTTTTATGTATTGCTTGTCACCCTTGAATGACTTTAGATGCTGCAACGTGGTCAAAAGTAGTGGACTGAATGGTAGAATGCTTTCCCCAGTTGATACAGTTTCTGCATTGCTCGTGGACATCACTTCAATGTCGGATAGCTGGCTTGCTAAATCAGCTAGCTGATCTGTGTAACGGTACTGGGCACGGTTGAATCTATCCATGCATTCATCCATGAACTGGAGTACCGTCACCTGCTCATTGCTGAGCTCACCCTTGGAGTTGTCGTTCTTTGGCATTGCTTCCAACCATGAAACCACTTCGTTCGGGTCATGCTTGAACATGAACGAGTCTGATAACGTTCGACGAATAAGCTTTCCGGTCAATTTGCCAAGATGTGGATGTGGCGTTTGCAGATATAACGTCAAGAGTGTGGTTAATGGGGAAAATGAAGATTTTGCTGTAGATCACTTAGTATCCTCCTATGTGAGTTATCAGAATATATCAACTTACTTGTCTTGGCAGTCCATTTAAAATCTGGAGTATGCAGCAACAATTCCAAAAGATGTACAAGAGATTCAGGTCTCGCAGACAAAATATCTTTTGGTATGAAAATGCTAGGATCAACCATAGCTTCCATCACTGCTTCCGGGAGATAGCGTTGGTAATATGCGATCAATCTGAGAGCACAATCTTGTAGCATCTGTTTCTGCACCGAAAGGTCATCCTCGGTCTCGATTTCTTGTTCATTGAGTGACGATGCTTTTTGATAGACAGTTATGAGGGTATTCAAGTCGGGAATTCGTCGACGGAAACCTTCGCGCAGAGAACTTATGGCTCGCTTCCATTGATCCACGTGCGAAACATTGTTGTTGTTGGTATCGGCCCGCTTACTTTCCGCCTGCGATAACGTGTTTACGGCTTTCTCTAAAGCTGGCAAAACTTCGCTGTATTTTATAAACGATGTCGACAGGACGAGCATTGTGACATATTGTACGAGTGCACTGCCGCTCAGCAAACCTTTGTTGGATACTGCTCGACTAAACACGTTTGGAAGGACGTTTTCGAGCATAGTGCTAACAGATGGCGGTTTCAATGGATACAGTTTCGTATTGCCGTAGTAGAGCGAAGGCACAGGTAGTCGTATAACCTTTTGGAGCAATGTAACATTCGCAAGCCATTTACTGCTGATTCTGGGTTCAAGTGAAATCGGCGCATTTTGCCAGTATCTAAAGTCAAAAGAAATATACAGCTTAGCTGGAGTCGTATAATAATATCTGCAACTAAACGTACCCAGCGATCATTTCAGGATTAGCAGCCAGTATTTTGCATACTAATTGCTGTTGGCGTAGATTATCAGATGGTTTGAGCATCGTGATAAATTTTGATAATAGACGGTTTTGCTCCTTGTCAGTCGCTGTCCCATCTTCAACGTTGACAGGTGTATACCATCCCATACTGCGAGTGCATAGACCTGCACCGGGTACCGTACAGATTTTCAAGAGGAAATCATGCGCAAGCTCGGCAGGAATAGCAGTTTCATCGTCTCCAATCGGTTCCGGCTCATCCCTCGCATACACTCGAGCTACCTAAAAAAAATCCATTAATACATAAGCTTCCGCACGCTTTTCACTTTACGTCTGCTTGCCTGATCCAAAATATGGGGAGAGATTACATGTAACTTGACTGATTTGGGTATATTGGTGTCCAGCAGAAAATGATCGCTCATAACCGAGAAGATTTCATTCATAAGCTACAAGTAGTTGCAACCACCACTTAGTCGAATATGCAAACAATATTATATTTTCTCCCCCCTCTTACCTTGTATGCATCTTGATCGAGGCCATTGAAGAGAGCAGTTACCAGATTCTTAACACCGAGTGCATGCTTTTTGGTTTCGACGTCACCGTGAACAAAGATAGCGAGCACAAAGCGCACATAGTACGTTCTCAGATCTATAGCCGTTAGCAACCTAGCTTACAAGCAGAAATCAGAGCAATCCTACCATATAAATATTTCTTGGGATTTTTCGTCTTTTTGGCCTGCCGATATCGCGATGCTCTCATAAATCCCTATATAACCGGACGGATGTCGATCGTCAGCTCATTTCTGGATATTAGATAGGTGATGAACGCACCTCTGCCTGGAAGTTGAAATTCTGTACTAATTCTCGTGTCATCAATTGGCCGAGCGAACATATAGCTGAGAGCACTTTGAAGGTCGATATGCATTGAGGAATACGAGCAGATGCAATCCCGCGATAAATGTGCTTTGAGAATGACTCCAGGACCTTTTTAGCAAGTTGCAAGCCGAATGGGCGGATAATGGGTGTCGTACAAAGGCGCATGAAATATGCAATAACCTCAGGCACTAGACATTCCAATGCCTCAATATTGTTCTACATACGTTATGTTTTGTAAGATTCTCTCTATATATGATGTGACATATATGTAATCCTACCATGGATTGAAAAGTCCAAAGATCCAAGAGGTCTGAGCAGTCGTGGCAACTTTGGACGTATTCAACGAGTGGTCGCGTATATGTAGCGGCTGGATCAACGCGGATCGCTGTTGCTTCGGCGAGCTGCTCCTTCAGATTCGTCAGAGCTACAGTGGTCGCGTAAGCAATCGTCTCATCGTTTTGCGATCTAGTAAGAACACTGTCTACCTAGTGTCAGGGCACCGACGTCTCGTAGTTTTACGACAGCTGCAATGCCATCCGGTTCCGTGTATTGCTCAGCGGCTGCTTGAGCATTGGTCGATGTGGACGACGTGCTGTTCTTCGTTTTCTTCGCCATGGCTTATGCACTTGCCCTTGGCCACTCGAACTCGCTCAAGATCTACAGGTTTCGTGAGTAAGTGGTGGCTTAATATACCGACTGGACGGGCGGAACTTCGTTTGAGGCAAGCATCTGTTCCTGCGCTTTCCTTCTTCGAGACAGTGCCTGGCGCGCGAATATGGCTGATTTCGCCTCAGCAATCCGAGGGGCAAATGTCTTTGAAGGATGTGAATATATAACTAGATTGTGTGAACGATTCATCGACGCAACCGGTTCGTACATATTTGAATATGGCCGGACGCTCCACTCAGCACTTCCTGAAATCCTAACAACCGTATTTGGAGCGCCAAATGCAAAGCAAGTATATTCCGCAAAGAATAATATACAAAGCAATGAATTAATTGACATATCAATAGAGGATGGGTACAAACAGACATGAGTCCGGAGCAAGAAGCGACAATACGCAGGATGGCACACGTTGACGGCGCGTTCTTTCAAGCGCTCGTGAGATTGAGCAGTTATCCAACTTATACTTACGAAATGGTCACAGAACGATTTCCTGTATGTAATTCTGTGAAACAATGGGAAGCCTAATCTAGGTGACTAATTTACACTAAGGAGGATGTGCGAACAGCACTGGATGCTGGTGCTACCAAATATCTACCGCGATTATACTCTGGCTCTGTATTTGTCGATGGAAGCTCGACCGCAAACTCCAGTGATATACGAATATCTTCAACGAAGCAATCAATAATATTTCCACGACCTTCTGCGGGAACTTATAAGATCAAATTCAATCCTATCCAATTCTATCTCTATTACTTAACCAGTGTAGTAACCTGGAAACCACAGACGTCGACGACAGCATTCAACACCACAACAGCAACATCGTTACCATCTTCCACTCAAACGCATTTAAACCCGTACACCACATCCCATAGGACCACATCCCCATCTTTTCCATCCCAGACTGCAACGCAGAGGCAACAAGTTACTACGCACCAACAGCAACCTGCTACTATCCAGCGACAACCATCTGTGACACCAAATCTCTCATCCAACGTGTACAGCCGAATAATCAAAGAGTACATGTCTCGTCTCATTCCGTCGGTAAAGACCTCATCGACGTTTACACCCACGATTGGAAGCTTCTATTTTGACGCATGCATGGAATTATGGATACGTACAGCATGGATACCGTACGGACAGAAGCTTAGTACGGAGCATTTGCATTTTGTCACGGTGTTTGTAAAATATATTGTGAGCGGTGATCTTCGACGATGTACGTATGGAGCATCCAGAAATGACGACCCAGCTACTGCTCAATATAAATCACTGTACGATACAATGAAGGAGGAACTGTATATGTTGATATCACGACTTGCATTGAACTGGAGCAAGCAGGATGATTTTTTGCAGGTATGGCAGTAATGAGCAGCACGACAACGTCCTCCATAATATTCAACCTCGACGTCGTGTTCCAGGTGGTGAAATTGTGGACATTGTGGGCAGCACCGTGGCGACAGGTCAACGACACAAATGCATACAGTAAAGATACCCAATTGCTCACTGTTGACGGCTGGGCTTACTTTGTGCTCGATAACGCTCTCTACTACATACCACTCGTTGAGATAATTCTGCAGCGAACGGCAACGTTTACGTTCGCTGAAAACCAAACATTTCCGACACTTCCAGCACGACCCACGACCGCTTTACATACAACATCGAAAAATATATCACCGACAGCATCCAATGCCCAACTACAAATCCTTTTCGAACTTTTCAATGTTCTGAACACGGACGGAATCACATCATTTCTGGCAGAGGTTGAGGAGTGCCTATCGAGCCTACAAGCCAGGGCAGCAGGCGGCATTGCAATGGTGAAGAATGAAAGAAGCAGCCGACAAGCAATCGAATCCGTTTCAAACAAATATTTCCATCGCAACGAAGAAATCATCAGTAAGAAGCTAAATCAAATACTCGATCAATTGCTCCAACTTGGAGGAGGATCTTGGAAAACACCACATCTGTATACGGAGAAACTGGCTCCGAGGGCGGAGCCTTTGATCAAGACATTCGAAGCATTGCAGCAAGCATCGCAATCAAAACCTGATGCGATCAGATCAAGGGGTCCCAGTATCTACGGATTAGGCGGCAAACCGAGAGCAGAACACATCAAGGAAATTCAAAAGGCAGCAGACCTGTTGAAAGCTACATTTTCTGTGAGTGACGTCTGCTACTGCCAAACAGGTGATTATGACACTAAATTATTCTATTTTCACTTTCCAGATTACAATAACTCCAAAACCAAAGCCTTCAACGGCAGGCTCTATTTTCTCTGCTCTGCAAAAATCAAAGTCCAAAACTGGTGGTAACAAAAAGGGTGCTGGCATCCCGGAGGCTGGATTGAAAAACGGCGGCTTCTTGACGCCAGAGGAACGGATACTCGTGCAGCAGGGCAGAATGATATGTAGCCATCAAAATATACCAGCTGTAGGGCCTCGTTCGGAAGAAGTAGTGTGGTCATACGAGTCCAAACTGATGGTCCGATGGATTGTGCCTTTTGACCGCTGGATGAATCGTCACGTAAGTTTTCTCGAACGTTCGCACAGAGAAAGAATTTAGCGCTAATTGGAACGTTAACAGTACCGCAGATGGATCCCGGAAGGAACGCCCTTCTTGCCTCACAGATTGAGCGTGCGTTTCTTGGCAGCTCGAATCAATTTAGTGTATATATTCTTGTTCTTTTGCATTATTTACATATTTGCATCATGAATACAATTTGTGTGTAGTTTTCCATGAGCATAGCATCCTCGTCGCATGCATTGCTTCTACTAGAATTGCGGACCAAGGTGGATAATTCGCTGTGAAAAGATTAAATCCCCCAATTTGTGTCTCACGTAGCTGGTCCACCAACCGGTCCATTGCTCTGTTTGGCCATGCGGTACTAAGTGGTACCACATACACTGTGTGAGTGTCGTGCCTAAGGAACAAGCATCGCTAATTCTGGTCGATAAAGTCTCTTTTGCCAGAAACGTATGGCGTTTAACTTTGCTTTTATCTAGTTGCATCGCGTTAGCTCGTGATTTCTCGCAGGCTTCTTTTGCAAATACTGAGTATGATGAAAAGCAATTGTCTCAAGAGCAAAATTGTTCCTGGTCAACGATAGATTCCATGGGCTCAGGTCTACCGTTCTCAGCGACAATATTTCCTTGTCCATCTTCGTATAAAAATTGAGCACTCACGATTGAAATTGTATATAGTGAAAAAAGAAAGTAGCGGGAGAATACAACTGCACTTAATATAAGAATTCCCAGCGTATGCGACATTGGATTTCGTAAGTAGGCAACATCTATTTTAGATATGCGACAGGTATTTTTGCTTTAATCCACGCAGCAGCCTGAGCTTAGTGACAAGAAGAAATTTTACCGACTATCTCACACATTTTTAATCGATCTTACAAAGTATTGAGCGTTGATAAAAAAAGGTTCAAAACACGTAAGTTACAGCATAGTTGTACATACAGTGAAGAGTATGCATAATTCGTCGATAGTCAAGAATCGTAGTGGAAGGCATGATCGGACTTTGTCGATTTTTATCATTCACGAAAGCTCTCCAAAGAGAAGGGAAAAAACTCTTTCCTTTTCCACGACCCAGATCTTTCAAAACCTTTCAACAAACCAAGACTTTACGATCACCAGATCAACAACTTAAACATAATGGTATGGGACTATGACTTTATTAGATGTTGTACCTGGATCTAATAAATCATCTAGGCTGACAAGGCACCAGATTCTAATGTACAGCAAGAGAAGAAGGAGCGAGCTCCAATTCTATCGCAATCGGCACGTTCAGGTCTTCAGGCAGGTTTTGAATGATGAATGCAGCAAGGTTAAAACACGCGTTTGAATTTACCAAAATTTTCACGATGTTACATAGTTCCCTGTGGGTCGTATTCACCGCTATCTCAAGGAGAAAAGCCGACACAACGCACGCGTGGGAGCAAAGGCAGCAGTGTACACTGCAGCGATTCTGGAATATTTAACTGCTGAAGTCTTGGAACTTGCCGGCAATGCGACAAAGGATTTGAAGGTCAAACGTATCACCCCGCGACATTTGCAGCTTGCTATCCGAGGCGACGAAGAACTAGATACGTTGATCAAGGCAACCATTGCTGGTGGCGGTGTCCTTCCTCACATCCACAAGTCTTTGATTGGCAAGACAAAGATGGGTAAAAAGATGTAAAAAGATGTGTAACCTGTTTCCTCGTACCCTGCAATCCCACCCTCCCTCGACCGATCGATATTTTCCGTGTGCGCGCGCGTCCGTTTTCATTTTGTCTGTCTTTATTTTTTATCCATGACCTGCCACTGTGTGATCACTGTACAGAAAAGAAAAAGTCATCTAGTATATCAATATCAGTCATCACAGATGTGCAAGGAACTAGCTTGAATTTGTCAGTTGGCAATTTGGCTGGTCTCTTTTATATACTTTATATAATATGCCCTGGTGATGGTCATAGATTAGGAGTGCCTTTGTATATGATCATGTTGCTTACGGGTTATCTTTGGCCGACATGTGTTGATAAGTTCCATTTCATGGTCCACTAACTCAGTCCCCTCTCTCGCTTGATGACTTCAAGGAATAAGATCCTTGTCATTGGACCCGACAACGGATGCGTTCTCGAGTTTGTTAGGGGTAATCCCTCAGAGTTGGAAAAAGACATGAGCGTAGGTTGACAATGCTTTTCCTTTAATAACTTGCAGGCATATACAAGGCGTCCGACCTTGAGTTTCCAGAGGAGCATGTCCAAGATCAATTGAAAAAGAATGAAGGAAAGCACTCTGGGCTCAACATTCCATGGACGATCGATACCAAGTACTACACTGCCGACGTTACTTTCTGGCTGGACGTGCTTGAAAAGGACCTTGCTGAGCAAGTCAACGGATATGCCAAGGAAGAGAACGCAATCGGTCAAGTAGTGGATGCATTTGTCTACGTTTGCAGTCTAAAGGAGGCAAGTGTGGGGAACAGGCAATAAAAAGAATGTACAATTGGAGGATTGACATTTTATGGCATAGCCCGAGACATTCGAAGGTATCAAGGCATGGCTGCCGTTCTTGGATAAATGTGCACCTGCCATCCGTTTATGCGTCAGCACAGGGGCTGGATCAGGAAGCGAGGCATTTGAGGACTGGTGCTTGGATCACGAGTTCGAGTACGTTGATCTGGAACAAAAGACTGTGGAGCCTCTGGACAAGGCTGGTTGGGACCTTGCTGTAGATGTTTTGCAGACAAATATGTGGGATGGCATGAAGCAAAAGGAGCAGGATGCAAATGCACGACCGCAAAGAGAGAATACCCCCTACGATGAAGATGACGACGATTTGTATCGAGGTAAGCATTTGTAGAGTTATCCTCAGGTTACGATGATTGACGAACGGCTGTTGTCTAGAACTACGTCAATTGAAACTCGATGACAAACTTAACAAGGCAGAAGAAGAAGATGGTCTAGGTAAGGTACTAGATATATTGCTGGCAAGACTAGTCAAAACTTAGTACATGCAATACAGACGATATGCCTTCTGCAAGCGAGATACGGCAGATGCAGCAGCAATTATTTGGCGATATTGATAAGGAGGATGGACTGGATAAGGCACTTCAGACGATGCAGGCTCTGCGAGGTAAGTTGGAAGGAAGGCATCTTGCACCCACAGCGGAATGTTTACAAGTCGCAGAACAAGGACAAAACTTACCAGACGACGAACGGAGAAAGCTAGCTGCAAAGGTCGCATTGTCCTTTGCAGCGCAGTTGGGAATTGAGTAATAACGATAAATTTTGGACAGGACACAATGTTTATGTATACATCGCACAACGATTTCATAAAAAATAAATAAGCCTGATTGCTTAGTTGCTAACAAACAATTCGTTTTCCAACCAGCGGGCAAACATGTCCAAAGCATTCTCAGGTTGATCGTATGGGACCTAGAATATAACTGTCAGCAAATCGCATATCAAAGACTTAAGCTATTGCTGTCCAAGTACCATGTGTCCTGCATCGAAAACGCGAGCGAATGTCAAGTTGCCAGCACGACGAACAAGACCAGCTGCGGCTCCTGTAGCCTTGTTATGCCATTCTTCTTCCTTGGATGCACGGTATTCTTCTTGACCAGACCACTTCATTTCCAAGGACCATGCCAGGTTACCGACCCAGTTGCAAATCCAGTCCTAAGTTTAAACGTTAAAATGGCACCAGTGCTTGCAACGGATCGAGTACTTGCCATATCACCGACGTAAAGCAAAACACGTACGCCTTCCTCCAAAGCCTGTGCAACAAAAGGCGAATGGTCTTTATTGCTACATCGGATACGATTAATCTCTTTGAAGGAATTTCAAACGAAATGTTCAAGCTTACCCGTCACCAGTCAAAGCAAATCGGTATCCTACGGAATCATCACATCCGGTATAGTTTCCAGCTTCGTAGTCGACACCCAATGCAGCGCGCACTTCGGGCTGGTTCGCGTAGGTTTCTATCCAATCGATTTCATCGTAGCACAAGCCGCTATCTCCGGCGCAAGGGCGTCGAATATCGTACGGGTTCAATCCGGTCTTTCCAAAGTTTTCTTGCTGTGTTTTCTGGCAGTACAGCGAAGCAGGGACACAAGTAACGGCAGAAGGATAGTTGTAGCAGAGGGTAGCCAAGGCTTTGCAGCGAGGATACGTCTCTCGCATGTGAGCACATTCTTGCTCGTCAAAGAGCGGCTTATCTATTATTGTATTTTTGATTACGCAGGTCAGAAGCAATTTAGATGAGCATAATCAGTATAGATCAAATTGCTAGATTTCTGTAGCTTACATGCACTGTCGTTAGCGCATGAATATTCCTCGTAGCCTTTGTACTGTGTACGTGGTTCAGTCCAGCCGTTGCCAATTAGCATGGACTCGAACTTGAGGGGCAAATGTCCGCTTTTTTCGACCAGCTTGTTTTGATGCAGAATCTCAGCAGCGAGAGCAGGCAAGTAGTGGCCGCCTACAGCAAAGATAGATGAGACGAAGTTTCATGTAACAGATCATGTGACGTACCGTAAGATTCGCCGGAGATATGGAAAGGATTATCAGCATACTGCTTGAATTCGTCAAGGAAAAGTTGCAAGAATGCATAGACATCGCGAGCAGAATCCTTTGAGGTCCTGATCTTTGATTTGCCGTAGCTATATCCGACGTTTACGGGCTGCGGGGCAAGATTGGGTTAGACCAAGACAAGGTTATTGCCTTATCGATCCATACTTGCCTGATCCAGAAATACGACGTTCGCTACTTCGTTCCAGCTGTACGGATTGCGGACAGTGCTGTTACCTCCATCACTGACAAGGCACGGTCTAATTTACGCATTATTTGTAATCAGCATTGTGCACTAAGCCCAGAAATTTGCTGCATGCTTACCCGAGTTCCATCCAGAGACCCATCATGGACGAGCATCCGGGGCCACCGTTCAGCCACAACACCAATGGATCGTTTGCAGGATCTCTGCGAGATTCGAAAAAGTAAAAGAAAAAGTGGTCATCGGTTTCGATATTGTCGATGTATCCAGAGTACTGACAATAATTTGCTGTGAGGCTCCAATTCCCGGCTGCTGCTATGTTATACATTGCATTTTACCTGCACACCCTGTTCGCAAGACTTTGGTTCCTTGATACGCACTGAGTAGCCCTTGACGCGTTCGTTCGCCAAGACACGGTATCCCTGGTCTTGGACGTCAGGCACTGCCCGTTCGGACGCGGGAGTGGGATTGCTTTGGTCAACAAAGTGAAAGTCGAGCGCAAAGGAGCTACTAGCTGCAATTAGCAGCGATAACACTGCAGAGAGGCCACGCATAAGAAGCGGTTAAAGAAGTGAAAGACGGCGGCGTGGGGAAAATCATGTTTGTCACGGGCAAGCAGAGCCGGAAAAAAACAACGGCCAGGCAAGGTAACACAAGCATGGACCTAAGGGCTGGGCAGGTCCTTTGCCGCTGGTGGCGACAAGCAGCTTGATTACGATAAGAGGGTGTGGTCGGAGAGGTTGATAAGGACAACAAATTGCTTTATCTTATCGCCATTTCTTCGCTCGTGTCAAAGAAACCGTGATTGTCGCAACACAATCATTTCTTTTCCTTTCCTTCCTCCAACTACTACTTTCAGAAAAAGGGTGCCCTATAGCATAACACTTCTTTCCTCTCCCTCTTTACATGAGAAAACCTACTCTACTTGGGAAACACTCTGTATGGCCCTCGCAGACAATATCACCATGAATACTACTCCCAACGACGCAGTTTCCAGAGATACCAAGCATTCATCAAACGAGGACGGTGATCCGACAAAAGATATATCATCTATATGCAAACCGAACGATACTGTTCATCCCGCTTCTCCACGAACGTCTGCTCGCATTGACACGAACCAACGCGAGCCGGCTGAGCGCTGCAACGGATGCGGTCATTCCTCACCGCCGCCACCGCCACCACTATCATCACCGCCAGTTACCAAATGCTTCAATTGTCAGACAACCACCACTCCGCTGTGGAGACGAGATGACAACGGCAATACCATTTGCAATGCTTGTGGTTTGTATTACAAGCTTCACAATGTCCAACGTCCGATTACTTTGAAGCGTTCCGTCATCAAGAGACGAAAAAGGTTTAGTTTGGTCAATTTATCCCAACGACAGCCATCGCCGTCGTCTATGCATCAGCAGCATTGTACATATCATCGCCATCATTACGATAATCCTATCGATCGTCGACACTCGTCTTCTGAGGTCACTTCCTCACATCAAGCCTATGCATCTGTAAGCACTGATAACGATCTGCCGGCTGCTGAACCGTCTCGACGGGCATCATACTTGACTGAATCAACTCTGTCGCCATTTTCACCCAACAAGGATAGCAATGATCTCTTATCACAGCTGAGTACCCTGATGGCTGCTAGTGGCAATGACAGCATTGCAGATAGCATATCCACCGACGTCAGCAACAACAGTAGTCACAATAGTGCGAGCAGCAGCGCTGCCCTAGCAGCAGTTGCAGCTAGCCTGCTGCTCAAACCTGGCAAATTGCGAGAGGCGCTCCGGTTGAGGAGAGACGAACTGCAGCGAGAGGTCAACAACATCAATTCTTTGCTGTCACATTCATCCAGAGTGCTTCAGAACCTGGAGACTGTCATTGCCACCCATTCTTCAAGCACAGCTGCAGCTGATCGATTGTCTACCACAGCTGCAGCGTTGCTAAATACCATCTTGGGTGCCAACGAAGCTTCGGGCAACACTAACCCTTTATCATCCTTGCGTACATTAAGCGCGACTGCAACTGCAGTGCAGCAACTGCAACGACCCTCGCCACCATCGTCGCTTGAGGCAAGTTATGCCGTGAACAACGCACATTCGCAACTTGATCAGCATCATCATCCTCACCAACGTCCGCAACAGCGTCGTATATCTGCATCGTCTAATTATAGCACGTCATATCCAACTGTACCAGCCATACAAAAAGCTCCCCCGCCTCCTATCGCGCCCTCGTCCCAGGCATCCCATATGTTCCCTTCCCATCATGATAGCATACGGCTTGCTCCTTTGTTTGGACAGCACACTAACTCTTCACCTTCATCACCATCTTATCCTGATTCTCCTTTTCCTCCTCCCTTTTCTACCAACCGCCATCAATCCCCATCTTAAAAAGTTCATATGCATGTTTCTAGCTGTGTTCGGTATATGCCCAATGTTGTCTTTTGATGATGTCTTGTAGCATCATTAAAGAGGTTTACAAAGAAGTATTGTATTATCCTGTTGCCGAGCAGTGTGGATATCGAGTCCTAGAACTTTATGCTCTAAATTTGATGTTCGTCTTTTTTTTTGTTGACGTCCCTTTTATCTGTCGGCAACAGCAGTGCAGAGAAGCTCACCACATAATGTATTGCACTTGATAGAAACGTCGTGTGCGAGATCAAATGCTTACTGAGCATCCATCCCAAAAAGCCAAAAGGCCCGAAATGCCTCTGCAGGGCACTGCCAGGCTCTGAGAGGCGAAATAGATTGGCTGAGAAGCCCCCCTCTGCTGCAAGACAGTAAGGCTCGCACGAGATAAAACTAAACTCTGAGAAGCATCCCAGGATGTGAGCCTTCAGATCGATACAAGGGTACAACCATGCATACACCGGCTGTAATTCTCGTTCGTCATTATAAGCAAGGTCTTGTCGCCAAGTAGCGAGAACTACTCTCGCCAATTGCCACCAAAGTGTTGCGGTCGTGGGAATTTCTCTAGACTTGCAAGGTCAACTAGTGATGCAGTTGCTAAATACAGAAGAGAAATGAATAAAGGTCGGGATAATGTTGAAAGGAGGACACATATATCTTCTAGCTGCTGCGCGTAATGTCAATTTCGTCGTGGCTCGAATTCAGGCCAGTGGCCCGGCACGGTAAGCTTAGCGAGAGCACTGACCATGCAACTCTCGTCCTTTCGCAATGACTTATTTTGGAAATAAGCTAGTTCCACCTACTACTACACAAGATACAGACAACGACAGTGCGAAATCGTTTGATGAGGAGGTGGGAGACTGGCGATAACGATCTGACTTTGGTCATCCAACTGACATTCAGCCAGCAGGTGCTCCTCGAACCATACCGCTACCTATGCGATCATCCTGGCAAAGATGTCCGCGCCAAACTCATTGAAGCATTCGATGCCTGGTTGCAGGTTCCTCCAGATACCCTTAAAGTCATTACAAATGTTGTACAGATGCTTCATACTGCAAGCTTAATGTAAAGTGTGACCAGCAGAAAGACAGAGAAAAGTGGCGGGCAAGAAACTCACTAGAGAGCATGTGCAAAATAAACTAGGATCGACGACGTTCAGGATGATTCTGTACTGCGCCGCGCTGTCCCTGTAGCGCATCACATTTACGGAGTGCCGCAAACCATCAACTGTGCAAACTACGTATATTTTCTTGCACTGCAAGAAATCCTCAAACTCAACCAGCCATACATGGTTACGATATACACAGAAGAGCTGATCAATCTCCACAAGGGACAAGGCACAGAGCTATTCTGGCGAGATACCCTCACATGCCCTACCGAGGAACAGTACATAGCAATGGTCAATAATAGTACGTACCGCATTCGATACAGGACAAATATTTTACAGGATCAATGAACGCCTATGCAAAAAACGTAGAAACAAGCGGATTATTTCGGTTAGCTGTGCGACTTATGCAAGCTGCAAGCAAAAGTGATGTGTAAGCGGAAAGGATAATCCACACTGATCTGCATGGTTCTGATTTATGCAATTACACGTACAGTGATTATACCTACCTCGTCAATATCATCGGCGTCCATTTCCAAGTTCGTGATGATTATATGAATCTTCAGTCAGACACAGTAAGTTGCTCAAACTAGAAGGTTTCCATGATTCTTGCTAAAAGTTGTGTCCAGTATTCGCACAACAAGGGATTCTGCGAGGATCTGACAGAAGGCAAATTTTCGTTCCCTATTATCCATGCAATACGCGCAGATACTTCTAATCGACAACTTCTCAATATCCTAAGCCAGAAACCAACGTCAGTCGAAGTCAAAAAGTACGCGCTGGAGATCATATCGCGGACAGGCACATTTGAATATGTGCGCGAGTTTTTGCAAAAGAAGGAAGCAGAAGCACGAAGGGAGATCGAATCTCTGGGAGGAAACATACTCTTGGAAAAAGTGCTGGATACATTGAGCGTGTAAAAATAATAATAAAATAATGGTAGTCGAGCTAATGCATGTTGTAATACACAGGTATCAAGTTGTAGATTTAATTTATTAGTTAGATCGAGGTGTTACTGCTAGTTATTTTGTTTACTTGGGCTTGCCAATTATGCATGAGGTGGTTTTGGTTTTATAAAAGAAGCCAAATGGGTGGGGATGTTTCTTCGTTTTTCGACAAAATATCACGTCTTGGGGAAGGATTTACCAGTCCTTCTTCTTGTCGTCGTCCCAGCCGCCGCCTTCTTTCTTCTTGTCCCACTTGTCCCACTCCTCTTTCTTGTCGTCCTTTTTCTTATCCCACTTGTCCCATTCATCTTCTTTCTTGTCCCACTTGTCCCACTCGTCTTCTTTCTTGTTCCATTCCTTGTCCTTCTTGGGTTCCTTCTTCCATTCCTTCTTCTTCTTGGGATCGTTTTCTTCAACAACAACGGGGTAGACATAGACAGTTTCGGCGGGTGCAGTCACAGTAACAGTAGTTTCAGTGGTCACAGTGGTCGTAGTAGGAGTGGGAACCTTGATCGGTGTCTTGGACTGGGACTTGGACTTGGACTGGGACTTGGACTTGGACTTGGTCTTAGTCGGAGTAGGCTTGGGATCAGACGTGGGCACCGGGTCATCTGTACAAGAGATTGTATCAGTATCGGTCGGTGTAGTGGTAGGCGTAGTAGCATTGTTATCATTATTATCATCATCATCTGCGTGAAAAGAGAAGAAACAGGTTAACTCATAATGTTTCTGTGTTTTCCGTTGGACCACCTACTACCTCCTCCATCGCCACCAGGGAAGCAGCCCTCAAATGAACTGCACCCGTCTCCGGCAGCGTTATAGTCATAGATTCCAACGCCAGCAGTTGCGTTTTGCCAGCCATAGTCGAGACCAACAATGGTGCCAGCAAATGCTCCGGTGGTTCCATCGCGGATGTGAGCTGTAACAGTATGTGTGGGTGAATAACATATAAACAAAATGTCCATATATCACATAGACTGACCTCTAGGTGCCAGGATAAAGCCTTCGAGCTGACCGCCAGTGCTACGATTAATGGTGAATTCTCCGTCAGGATCATAGTTGCCATTGTTATCAACTGGGTAAAAGTTGTAGATAGTGCGACATGCGTTGAAGCCAGCGCTTGGCTGGTTGGTAGTCAGATCGATGGTGGAGCCATCGGTGACAGGAATCTAAGAAAAATAGGTGTGAATTTTTCCCTCCTTTTTAACTCGGTATGTAAGCTTACATTGATGACAACAGTGTCGGTGGGTCCAGGAACGTCACCGCTTGGACCGTTCCAGTTGGGCACGCCAAAGAGCATATGGGTGGGATCAGAGAGAGGCTGGGCAGAAACGTTGCAGTTGCCGTCGTTGCAGGTGTTCAAGGTCATGACCTTGTAGCTGCACGAAGTACTGCCTAGGTCGGTGATAACGCCGTCAGCATCCATAACAAGGTTGGGTTGCAAGCTGGCCAAATACTCTTGATCAGTGTTGACTGTGTCTTCTGTAGCGTCAAAGTCCATGTGACCTGTAGCATCGGCGACCGAGTGAAGGCTGCAAGGTGGGTCCAGCTCAGTGATTTGATCGACTGTACCGCCACCGGCCAAAAAGGCATCACCGTGGACGTGAGTGTCTGTGGTATCGGTAACACCGCCGACAACAAGACCAGTGCTGCCGAACGAGTTTTGCCAATCAGCAGAGCAGTCAACAGGATGATTAACGTTTACAAGATATCCTGGAGCATGGAAGTTGCCGCCAACGGCCAAGGGCCCAAGGATATCCTGCGAACCACCCTAGATATTAAAGTAGATTGTGAGCTTACGACAATGGTAAAATAGGTCTGCTAATTGAGACGCTTACAGTAGTGAAATCTCCAAAGAAGATACCCGTGAAATGTGAGAGCTAGGGAAGCGGACATCCAGTTTAGTCTAGAATTGTCAATAGTCTGATTTATCCTTAAAAAACCATACAGCTTCATCGGCCAAAGTGGCGTTGCCTAGAGGGCATTGATCGTTGCACGTGTTTGCATCGTCATCTTGACGGCGAATAAGCTTGCGGTAACTGCCAAACTTGAATGGAAATGCATCCACAAAGGTAGCCGTAGACAGGAAAAATGCTGCGCACGCAGCCAGAGGCAAGAATGCACGTGTCATTTCTGAAAAGAGGAGCAGACGATATCCCACACTTTTCGTACATCAGCAGTATTTATATGTGACAAGACGACGGGGAATGGTGAGCATATCCAAGGATTACTACAACAGCGCAAATTCCAGGAGGTGTGTTGTCTGGAACGAGAAAATTAGAGTTACATATTAGACAACAGCATTCCTTTTTGAAAACATTGGCAACGACGAAAAAAAAAACCTAAATCCATGACAGGTAAAAGACAAAGAACTTTTTATATATTTCTGGTTTCTTGGTTTACTGCACCTAGTTCAAGGGCTATCTTCAACACTTAAAATGTATCATCACTTCAGAATTTGGATCGCAACTACAGTGAAACTAAAAATTCTTTCCTAAGATTTTTTTAACACAAAATATGTAGTTCTCTAGAAGGGTGCAAATCCGCCAGGGGGGACGCGAATAAGCTGCCATTTTTCATCATAAGTACTCCACAGTGGCCATCCTAATTCTTGCAAAAGATCTCGACGCACGGTCCAGGCTATCTTCAGGTCTGCTGATGTCTCATTGCTGATGCTAGTCTCTTGGATGTATTTTTGAAGGATCTTCAAGGCACTGCCAACGCGTCCTGCCTTTCGCTCGCGCTTGACTTTGATTAGGCAAGCATCTAATTCATTGGCTCCTTCCTCGCCAATCCATTCTTTCAACTGCTGATATGCTTTTTCGAAGTCGGCGTTGGCTTGAGAAGAATCAACACTGCCTAACGCTGCGACCTTGTTCTTGAGAGCATCAACCAGTTTTTGCTTCAGCTTGTCATTTTCTTTGCGCTGTTCCTTGATATCCTCGGATTCATCTTTTCCTTGATACTGTCCATAGAACTTGTGAAGTTTGTCTTGATCGATCTGCGACAGGATCTTGTCGCAAAGACAAACGATCTCTGTCGCCTGTTCTTGCTTAAGTTTGCCGCTTACTGCCAAGCAATCGCTACGACCGCCTGCAGCCTTCCACTGTGCGTTGATCTTGTATTGAAGGAGCGCAATGTCATCAGCATTTTGGCTCTCCAACTGTGCAAGCAATGCTTTGTATGCAGCAGATTCTTGTTCGAACTTGCTCAGATACGATATTTGCAATTCCTTCAATGATTCTGACATCTGAGCCTTGAGCTTTTCTTTATCATTCTCTTTTTCCTTGCTGTCGTTTCCATTTGAACTGGATTTGACCTCGGGAGGAATGACATACAATGCAGTATACTGGCCACCATCGACTTTGGAACTGGTAAAGTTGAGATTTCCTACGAGTGCATCGCCCGGTTTGGCCTCCTTTGGAATCCATTGCTGATCAGATAATGGCACGCTGATGAACAGCGCCTTAGATTCGCGTTTTTCGAGCGTGAGCTTGGTAGCATTGGATTTGTCCTTTTCAAAGACATCCTTCATTTTTCGGAACACATTAAAGTTCACAGACTTGACATTAAAGTCAAGCTCACAGACAGAGTTTTTGAGTTTCTCTAAAACTCCCTCATCTTCAGTCATAAGTTGGAGCTTGAGGGTGTAGTCACCCTTCTTTTCAAGCTTGATGGTGTGCTCAAAGACATCAAAGTATCCCATCACCTTTTTGTTGGCATCGTAAACTATATTTGATGAAGTTATTTCAATTCCTCAAAATCCTCAATAGACGTCTGCAACCTACCTATACCGAAGACTCCTGCCAAAAAGTGCTCATAGAGCTGGTTCATGACACAGGGGAAGTTGGGTGTCACACTAGAGTTTGCTTGGACCTTAAAGTTGTATGATAGAACAAGAGAATATAGCAGTTTTCCATCTGGAAGAGTGTCTCTATCGCGATACAATGGGGCAATGATGGATTCTGCAGGACGAAGATACTTGCGTAGTTTGTCTACCGTAACGTGTGAGACTAATCGTTCACAATGCCAGTTACAACTCATTATTCCAATACTTACTGAAACTAACGCTTGTTTCAACCTTTTCTTCTCTACGTACCGGAGCAGCAATGTCCAAGCGAGTTACTTCCGGGTCGAGATGTACAACGCCCTGGCTGCTAGCGAAGTTTCCAGCAAGCTGTACACCGTGGAACTCGACGTTGATATCCACGGCATGCTTGCCCAAGCCAGACCAGAATTGAGCTAGAGCTATCTATATGGAACTTACAGCTTAATTCAAGCCGGCGGGAAACTTGCAACTAGTCTTACCTCCAAATTGAATCCGCCGCGTACAGCAAAGCAAACGTTGACTACTTGATCGTCGGAGGTAGATGAGCCGTATGATCCCGATCCAAGCAAAAAGGTGTAAGTCTGCTTGTGCTTTTGGCTTCTTTGTGGAAGGATTTGCAAAAGATGCAACATGAAACGAGCAGGCGATGTATCCACAGGCGCTTTGGATCGTAGCTCCAGTTTTACGAAGCTAGTACCTTCTGGTACATGAACGAATTCACGCATGATCTCTCCAGGCTCAAATTCCTTGTTTCTAATGGTCAATGATCCATTTTGAGGCACAATAGGCTTCACAACGGATACTGGTATGCGGAAGAGAGGACCTCTATCGGGGGCGGCGGTGTCGTATCCCAGGATCTCTCCATAATGGAACTGGTTTGTGCTGAGAGCGGTTGGATCAACCTTGACTTGGAAGGCGTTACCTAACAAGTGTCGTAAATGAGTGACCATATTGCATACGGTCTAAGAAAATATATCATACCCCCCGAGTGCAAATATACAAAGTCAGGCGCACTGATCCAGGAGTAGTTGCTTATCAAAGCTACTCGCGCCTCAAAGTCAAATTTGGCACGGTTGTACTTTGGATTTTCCTTATCCTGCTCGCCCATAAACGTGGGATGGATCTTGACGGTAAGGTATTGTGGTTGCGTGCTTTCTTCGTGTTCTCTCAGGTAAATACCACGTTTGCTGCCTTTGTTCATGACTTCAACCTATTCGGTCAGTTTTTAGCAAATTGATCATTGCATTGTTCATATTTGCTTGTCCCCTTTACCTCAAACAAGATATCGAGGTCAGAGCGTTTCTCATGGGCCTCCAAGTATTCCCAAGCCTTCTCCACTTGAATAAATCCGACATTCAAAGGATCATCAACGGACTTGCTGCTCTGAATAACAGCTGTTTTAACACGGTATGGTGTGTAATGCTTCTTCTCAGCTTTTAGAGCAGAAAGGAGCAACGCCACGCAACCGCAAGCATTCGGGCTAGATGTAACATGATTAGAAAGGTCTTATTTTGACAATACAGCTCTTATATGCTTACCTGGACATACTCGTGCCGTTTTTGAGATCGAGTTTGTTTAGCACATACATGGGCACGCTGGTAATAGCACTGCCTGGAGCATATACATCAACGCCATGATAACCATCCGTGCTAGGTCCTCGAGAAGACCACGTGTAAGGGCGCTCGTTGACATATTCAAGGAGCGCATACTCTGCCTGCATCTGAGCGTGCTTCACGTACGCGCCGACAGTGATGAAGCTGGCCGATAGACCTGCCGGTGCACCAATAGAGCTATAGCAAGGTCCATCGTTGCCTGCACTTGTAACAAAAATGCATCCTGACTTGTTGATGGCTTCTTCCGCAAGCAGTCGGATGAAGTAACCCTCAGATGGCAAACTACTTGATTCGCCATATGACATATTGGCTAGATCAACCTTATTGATAGCTAGATGCGTTGCAGCCCGAGTAAGTCCAGGGCCGGTTTCCATAGATCCAAGGCGTGCATCTCCAATTCGCAAGGATACAATCTGAGCGCCGGGAGCAACCTATCTCTATTGTTGTTAGCAGCCGTATTTTGAACCTCTTGTCAGTAAAGTACTAACACCATTGAGTTCTGGCTCATCCGGGAAATTTGCCGCAGTGATACCAGCAACGTGAGTTCCGTGACTGCCAGACAGTGTAACAATGCTATAAAAGTGTTCAAATGGTTGGCAAAATTGCGCCATGACAGAGAAAAATTTCTGTTTCAAACCTTAAAAGGTCACCGTCATGATAAATATTGACACAAAAATTCAGGAGATCCGCTTCACCAAAGGTATGATACTGTAGCTCCTTCCTGTAATCCGTCATACACGGCAAACCTAGGGAGCAGCATCTCTTAGATTTCTGTTTCATACTTAGCGCGATCATAAAACGTACCTCTCAAATCCCCTGATTCGTTGATATCGATAACTGCACGCCAATCCTTGCCATCATGGAACACTACGCAGTCTAGAATGATACCAGGATCCTCATAGTTTTTCATCAATTCCTTAAGACTATCCACACGCGCTTCTAAATCTGCTAGTTCGTTCTTGAGCTTCTCGTCGCCGATTGACGGATGAGCCTTCTTGAAACTAGCAACCTTCTCCTGAGCCTCGCTAAGCAATTGGGAATGTTTTCTTTCAAAGTTCTCACGGCGTGCCTGCACGGATCAATCAGTACTTGTGATCATTCATTTTTCCTAGAGATCTCTGGATACTTGCGGATTTCAATCTAGATTTGAGCTCGGATGGGAACAGTTCATATGCTCGCTTAATACCGACTCTGTATTCACCACTAGGGCACTTCCAGGATGGATCTATGATCAAGGAACGACCGCTCAATCCCTTGATAACGGAAACCTTTTCGCCGTTGCGTTCCTCTTCTGTTGGCTTGACGACAGTTGTAGTCTCCACATCGCCTAATTAAGACGTAAATAAACGAATTCGTTCGTCGCAAACCAGAAATGCAGCCACGATAAATTACCTCCTCCGGTACAGTCCACGATATCAATGATTTTCGGCTTGCCGTCAGTGGTAACCTAAAAAGGATACAATTATTGGAGAACGTCCAGTATTATCAGATATTGAAAGGAAGAGTCGTACCTGCATACCGGCAGCTCCAGGGTCAACACCTTTAAGGTACGGTCGATCAGTTTCCGGATTGCGTTGTGACCTGACGCGATCGCGGCTTTCATACCTGTATCGAGAATAGCGATGACAGTGCCTCGACCGTCATACTCTGGGTACTTTTTGATAAACGAGGCAGCCTGCGTATCCTGCTTTGGCATAAGGCCGTGAACAGGATAATTTTGGATAGGTTTGACGCCGGAACTCATAAGGAGTAAGAAGAAGAAGCGAACACAGGGTTACTGCGACCACGCGTCATGTAAGTGTCTCACGGTCTGTCTCCGAATGAAAGGAGCGGGCGGAGACAGGCAAATCTTGCATTATTGTTGTTGCTGGTGCCACATTTTCTGTGACTGGATAACAAGAACAGTGATCAACAGTGACCGAGCGAACGTGGAGAACGATAAGGACATAGAGACATGGAAAGCTGCTTTGCATTCTCAAAAGATTTCTCTGGATATATTGCATCAGTTGAAGATGAGATAAGGAGACCCTGTTGCCCCTTAGGAAGGATAATACTTGATCGCTCGTTGTCAGCAATCCAGTCTAACGTTGCCATATTTGAAACGCATGGTTTGGCCTTCTGATCCCGAGAGTTCCGATCAAGAGCATACATTTTACATGGATCTGCTGCACAGTGACGCATATCTGCATACTCTCCACTCTCCATTTCGAAATTCATCTTATCACAGAGCATGGCGAAAGATGTTTGAGGTCAATTGTTCAAAGCACAACGATGTCTTGTCGCTAAATATTACTGAATATTGGAGATATTATATGTTTACAGTTTTATTCTAACGGTTGTTTGCTCAGCCTTATCCTGTCTCGAAACGCGTAGCAAACATTACCTTTTAATGTTTCGAATATTACTTCATCCAATATGAGGTTGGTTCTGACATAGATAGCTCACTCTATTTGGATCGCTATAACAGCAATTACAAGCGATATTGTTAGTGCAAAATACTTCATTTTCGTTAGTTATAGATTATCGTGTAAGGCTTGGATGGAGTTTTGCGCGTGGAATGTGAAAGTACTAAAAACAACTGTGAGAAAGCAATATATAATTATCAGTCAATGATTAGCTAAAATAATGTATCCTTTGCATATTACATGAATGAACGAATTTTAAATAAAATACAGGATTTTTCCTAATAATTTGCGCTTATGGAGACATTGTTTTGCGCTGTTCTCTTACTGACTTTGCGCCAATAGCAGCCCACTTTGCGCCTGGCCAGAGGGAACTTTGCGTTGGTCAAGAAATACTATAAAAAAATAGAGATAAAATGGTCATCGCCAGATACATCTTTATAAGAAGTGTTCCCAGCTTTGCGCTTAAAAATGCATTTGGAGCCTTTTAGAAACGCTTCTAGAAGAGGCCATTGGCTCAATTTAAGATGTTGACCACTACGATTATCAAATAGGAATCACCCTTTAGCTTTGTACTGCATTCAGTTCTGTGCAATTTTGCAACAATGTTTTA
>NW_027192149.1:459698-532878 GCF_041956525.1 Rhizomucor pusillus
TTGAGGTACCTGGGAAATCGCTGACGTGGCTGCACAAGCCGATTTCGTGAACAAGAATTTTGAACGAATATCGTTATCAACGACTGTAATCGAAAGGCAACCCACAAGGCATCCTGAGATTCGCACTTGTTCTGTCAAAATTCAAAGACTACTGCAAACAAATCTGGACGAAGAGACTCTCGATATATTTTATAGCACTATACAGAACGTGTCAATCGGATTAACAAATAACATCGCAGAACTCGCCGCCCTGGTTCGCGCCACAGCATATCAATATGTTAGCAAGGGAATAGAGCCCTTCAACATTCAATCTGGTACCGGAATGCAAAATAAGAGACAAGACCTTGCTTAATTCACAAAATTATCTGCCATTCGGCACCCCATTAAGTCCTTTTGAAGATAATCAAGAGGATCACGAAAAGCTCTTCTCCCAGGAACATTTGCAATATCTGCATCAACGATATTTGGGCCATTCAGAATTGAAGGAAGCCACCGGGCACAAACTCTGGGATCAGCTAAAGATACCATGGATGCCCCAAAATCCCCAAAGGGCATGTCGAATATGGTTATTGCACGGTTCAGAACTTCGCGAAAGATATGGCAAACATCTGGAACGGAAAGACCTTCAAGAAGGCTTTAGAGTATCTAGTCCGGATATTGCTGCGGCTGCACTTGGCACCACGACGAGAAGAGGGCTACAAAAGACTCCTCGGCAAGCTTGCAGACGAGCGCGCTAAGCAAGCGAATCAAAATAGCAACAGAAATATACGACAAACGCAACACCCTTTGCACAGAAAAGAGCAGAATTATATGGAGAAATGCGAGAGACGTATGGCTGAAGCATGGTCTGATGAAGAGAAGCAAAAATGGGCATCGAGAAGATATGGCAGCCAGAAGCGGTTGAACAAAATAGCTGAAGATTGGGATAGACGTCTCACTGCAAATAATGTAAATGATCATACCTTCCAAGGTTCAAACCTCTATGTTACTTACTACCATTTCAGCAGAGTAATTGTATCAACGAAGCTGTTGCTATCCTTGGCGCTGAGGAAAACAAGCAGGTATGCAATGATTATGTTTACTTTGGTCATCAAATCTTACCCAAGGAGGTAGGTCGCTGTTACTGGCGCCAATGATAACGAGGATGACAGATCTCCAGACGATGATGAAGCTAAGATGAAACGATGAAGGTACAAATCATATCCATATTCAACAGTTTCCTTACGACTTAATCTTGTTATAGATCAATTTGGCAGAGGCGATGCAGGATGCAGGATACAATGAAGACGAAGTCATAGAAACGCTCGAAGACGTTTCTGATGACGAGGATAATAGCTCTGTGACAGAACAAAGCATAGTGAACAATCACTCCAAAGAACCCTCATCAAGGAGAATCCGACAGCTGAAAGGATTCACCAAAAAGCTGCTGATGTCTCAGGACGAATTACCGGAGAAAGATCAACTGCGTACTATTTGGACTGGTGATGAACGACTTACGGATACAGAAACTGAAGCGATCCACACCATTATAAGCAAACTGCTACCGTTTATACCTCGCACAAAACACATTACTGATATGCTGCCATTCGTCATGTTGGCAAATTCTATACTCAGGGTAACTGGCTATCACCAATTTGTCCGAGAAGTTTCTCCAATGGTTTCCGCAGGTTCCATACATTCAGTGAGAGTGGATGCGACAGCGCTGTACGAGATGTTTGGCTCAAGAGATGCTCCTTTTCAACTATACGATGGAAATGACAATTCTATCAGAAACGTAAACGATGCACGCTCAAACAAGGAAGCTGTCTTTGGCAGCTTTTTCGATAGAGCGAAGATTCACGAGTTATGCGGAACCCATGGTCTACAATTTGAACACTGTATAGACGTGACATCGTTCAATGTTGCAAGACTCCATGGAGCAACTAACAAAGGTGCTCCCAAAGCTTGCAAGGAGTCGTTTTTTACGCCCACTCCATTGGATGGAATGGAAAAAAAAACGATTTAATGACTTGCATCGGGACATGGGAGGATCGTATTTCGGCGTTGCAAGAGAGAAACAAGGAGTTGAATATGCGAAAGCATACATCCATCAGAACATTAAGCAAGGCTAAACAAGAAGGAGCAAAGCGTGCAGACCTGAAATCTTTACAGTTGGCAAGAACTGAAGCACAGCATGAAGTAGTGAAGAACCAGCTAGCCCTGAAGGACCTTCGTGCTCCGTTCAACAAGCGAAATGGACACTAAAAAACCACGAAAACAAGCGCAACAAAGGCGATAGTGGTAAAGAACGAGCGAGGATCACAAGGCCCACATTGGTGCACCATGCATGTGAAGAGAGAAACGATTGTTTGGATCTATCAAGATTAGAAAAGGAGACAGCAGAATCGTCCAGGAAGTTTGCATTCAGCGGGACCGATTGCGGTATCGTAAAGATGTCAGTTACGGTACCGATGTCATTGCAACAATATCGACATCATATCGAGCTGTACAACCGGTTTCAACCGCTATCGACCAAAGGAGGAAGATGATGACGATAATAGGAATGGCAACGACGAGCTAACCTCCCAAAGGTGCAACAACTTGCTTAGATTACCAAAGCCTTCGAAAATTTCATCCAAGCATATGTATAATAAGGCAATGGTGTACAAGAATGCCAAGTATCGAGAGAAGAGAAAAGCTCGAAATCCAGAGGTCCGAGAAGCGGAAGAAGACATTGCAAAAAACAACAATATCACAATGCAAAGTCTGTAGAAGATGTTCCCAATTGGCAGAAGGTATAATTGATGCTGAATACAAGCAACTCCTCTGACATCATTAGTAATAATTGGACTTCACAGTTATGTATCTTTCAGTAAAACTCACAGTGCTGAAATGTTAGGCAATGATGCTCAGGAGGATTCTGTCGAAGGGACAGATATACAATCTTCACTAGATGAATGTAAGTTTTCCATCGATAAGCCTACATGAAACAAGTGCACTGATTTTTTAAGTATAGGAGAGGTAAGAAAGTAGAAGGCTACATGTACGTTAAAGCCAATGGCTTATCAATTCTTGTACTATATGCGGCCTGGGGTGTCCTCTTGCGCTGGCTCTGCTTGCACGCTCGCACGAATATCGCAAGCGTAAGTCGTCAAACTTCAGTTAGATGACAGTGGTCCAACGTTAATTCGATTTTTGTAGGCGCAAAATGTAGCCAACTAAAAGCGCAAAAGGATTTTCCAGACCGCGCAAATATTTCCTCAAAATCCAGTATGTCTGGCGAGGGAAGACATCCCTGAGTGCATGATGGGTCAAGGCTCCACCCGGAGGCTTAGCAGCCGCTTGGGAACTTCCTCAATTTTTGGATGGACGGGCTCGGTCAGTCCAATCCTCCTTATTGCACAATATGCGGCCCATCTTGCTTCAAGGTCACACCCGTTCACTGACGCAGATCAAATACAACAAGGAGGGCGATTTGCTGTTCTCTGTCAGCAAGGATAAAGTTGTTAACGTCTGGTACTCACACAACGGCGAACGACTCGGCACTTACAACGGACATGCCGGTAGTGTCTGGACCGTCGATGTCAACTGTATGTTTAGCGATAGTTTAGGAAAAAGAATGCAGATTGCGTTGGAGTATAGCTAATATTTGCCATGATTAGCCACGACGAGCTTGTTGATTACTGGTTCAGCCGACAACACAGCCAAACTGTGGGAGGTACAAACAGGTCGCTGTCTCAAGACCTGGGAGTTCAAGACCGCAGTAAAACGTGTAGAGTTCAGCGAAGATGATACTATGGTTCTGTGCGTAACAGAAGAACGAATGGGGTACTCTGGCTCTATCACTGTTCTTCCTATCAACCCTGACGTCAACGGCAAGCGTAAGTTTCGTGAAAGCTCAAGTGAGAAAGGAGAAGAAAAGATTTAACGCGGCATCTTGCTAGAATCTGACGAACCTATTGTTCAAATTGTCAACGATGGACCGAAGGCGGTTGTAGCATGCTGGGGATATCTCAACAAGTACATTGTGAGTGGACACGTAGACGGCACCATCTGTCAATGGAACTGGAAGAACCGCGAGAAGATCCACTCTGTTAAAGGACACGAAGACAACATTTCCGATATGCAGATGAGCACCGACCGCACCTACTTTATTACCACCTCCAAGGATAAAACGGCAAAGATCTTCGATTCCGATACGCTTGAAAACTTGAAGACTTACCAAACAGATGCACCTCTCAACTCAGCATCGATCACGCCTAAATACCAAGAGTTTGTCATTCTTGGCGGTGGTCAGGATGCCATGAGCGTCACAACTACTTCTGCCCGTGCCGGTAAATTCGAGTGCAGATTCTACCACAAGATTTTGGAGGAAGAGGTTGGCCGAGTGCGCGGCCATTTTGGCCCTATCAACACGATTGCCGTACATCCAGATGGCAAGAGCTACTCTAGCGGTGGTGAGGACGGCTACGTACGTGTACATCATTTCGACCCTGATTATTTCAAGTTCAAGATCGAAGCATAATCATCTTCCTTCCTTTCATTTCTTCTATCTTTTGGTCTTATTTCCCTCAATAAAGTCGAAAGCAGGAATCATGTAGCTCGAAATGAGTACTGCATGGTGTTTGCATGAACATAATACGATGTCTATGGATACCATTGAAATGAAGACTTGGAAACGCCATCATGAATAGTTTGATGCACGTCATCTAAATAACTCAGGACACACTAGGGAAATACGATGAAACGTAATTGGAAATTGACGGCTACAGTAAGTGAACGATCTAAGAAAGTCTTAGTTATTACCTTCAAGCATTAGGGGTGATCATGTATTGTTAGATATTACACGGTGATAGCTTCAACGTGCTGAATCAATTGTATGAATGTACTGGAGGCGCACGTATGTAGAATATGATGTCATTAATGGGTGTTAATCGGAGGCGTCCATCTGTGGACAATGTGTCCATTAATGGACACACTTTGAGCTCACATATCTCTCCGACACGAAGTCATCTTGACACCATTCTTTAGTAAACTTAACATTGGTATCTGAAAAATATCCAGATTTAATTTGACAATGGAAGTTGATGAGTTTTCGGGATTTCATGAGATGTCCATTAGTGGACAGTAAAGGAGGATCACTTGAACAATGTTATACCCGGTCAATACTCATGAAATTTTCAGTAAATGTAAGATGTTTAGTATAATTTATTGTAATTTTCCTCCATCGCCGTAAAGCCATTGATTAGTTTTCGCTTCGTCTCGCTTTGTCAGATTCGTGTGAGAGTGCTTCCACATGACCAGAAAAAAAAAACTTATTTTGTTCTTGCCCCATCAACGCAACTTCACTTCTTTACTCTTATGTTTCATAGTTAAATGTATGGTTTGGACATGAAATTATGCTTCTTCACTTCCAAGGAATCCATACGTACTCGTTGCATCTCTGTAAGACGACTATGTGTTGACCTGTGCAAGTACACGGACTGCCAGCCAACAACAATTCAAACACCATCTGTCAAGCAGAGATTACAACTGCTTTTCGTTGTGAGCTCCCCTTAGGGTAGTCGCGGCGTTGGCTCAAAAACGTCAAGCAGTACGGGCTTACTTTCTTGATGCCATCCAGCATCGATGCGCCGGCGGGTGCGCTGTAAAAATTGTGTGTCAGAGTAATGAGCCCTTTTCTTCTAGTCACTACACAACGAGGTGCTCAAAGAAATATGCCTGCTCCAATGTTTGGAAAATGAAGACAACGGAGCGATTGTTTAAAGAATTTGTCAAGGGAGATAATGATAGACTCTGATAAGGAAGATTGTCTGTTGTTATAGAAGTTTATTCCATAGACGCGTTATAAACATGGTCATTCGTCGGTTTTGGCTGAAAGGATAAAGGCTGCTGTGACACCGGGCTCTGTCAAGCCGCCCCTCCAAAACGCAAGTAAAGACGTTACAGAGTAGAGAAATGGAAAGCAGGCAGGCATGCCATTTCGTCCTCCATGATCAAAAGGCAGAAGAAAAAAGCTAAAACTGTGGCAACTGCTCTTGACATTGTTGAGTCAAGGCAATAAGGTGTTAAAAAAATTGGGACTTTCGTCCCCTTCCCTTTACCCCTTCGCTACCTTTCTCACGATGAGTGAGGCCAGTGGATCCCCCGTGCAAGTCTGGTGGCCAGCCTCGTTGCAAAGCCTGGCTGTTTATCTTTTTGTTTTCATGAGCTTGTGGTAACATTTTCGCATTTGGGCCTCTCTTTGGTATCATATGAAAGCTGGGCGAATTTTATGACATAGGGCAGTTCAAAGGTATCATTCAATACGGAAAATTGAGGTAATTACATTGTAGCAAAGTCTCGAAGGCGTCAAACTCGTTTACGTTCCTTGTAGGTGCGTCTCGGAGTCTAAAACGGTCCCTGCTCCTCCCTAGTTTTCATCCTTTGGCCAGCAAGTGTCAGCAAATCTGGTAAGATTTGCGATGGTCCCACTGCCACCATCATACTTTGCTGTGCATGTATGTCGTTATTTTTGATCGTTTTTGGTATGTCGTCGTATTATTATGGAAGAAGAAGAATGCAGCTGTTTATTGAATGATGGTGAGATACGTAGCATAACGGTGTTACTATTATTTTATGGAGCAGCCTTCCTGCAAAAACGCAGGTTCAGTAAGCATACCACGGACAGAGTGATGCATCGCTGCTTTAGCAACCAATAATGTATTTTATTGCTCTCGCGGAAGATGTCAAATATCCGCCTGCGAGTTTGATGCGACATAGCTGTTTGCAAAAACGTAGCAACAGTCTATAGGAGACAAATGCAGAGGTATTACACCTCGTTACGTGAAACATTGACGAAGATTGCTTGCTACTAATATGACATTTTAGATTTTGTAGCTCTCACTTTGGATGATTGCTGCATGATACATATTTACATCTGAGACGAAGATAGAACGGTCAACGGACTAGAATATGTCACAGAATATAGGCCAGTACCGAACAACAAAAAAATAAACTATATAGTTACTTCTCCTCTTTATTCGACTGTTTTTTCTCTCAAGCCTTAGACATAGCTTCAAAAGTTGGATCAAGCATCCCTGCGACCCTTTTATTATCTACCCCGCCGCGGCTGCCCTACCCGACGCAGAGAAATAGTCTACTGAATCAAGGAAAGATGTACTGTAAACTTACCTTAATGTCTTTTAGGATTCGTTTGGTTGTATTTTCTGAATAACGCATGCTCAGGCTCACAAAGTAATTATGGAATGCAACGATATGGGCCTATCAGCGGCATGATTGGGTTAGCCTCGCCCCTCCCCTGGCATAGTCGCTCTGCCAATCAGCAGCAATGTGCATATACGCAACAGCAGCAGCAACAATAGCACCGAAGTTGCAGCTTTGTTCAACCGGATATTGCGATATCAGCCTGAATGGGTTGAAATGGGCGGGCCAATCCCCTAAGCTTTGCGCCGTTTCAAATCACCAATTGACTCTGTCGCATGCTCATTTTTTACTGCATTGTGACTTGCTCTTTTTTCCTTTTTGTAAAAATCCATTGTCGAGTCAGTTTTCTCAACTAAGCTCTGCATGGCGAAGCACCAAGGGACTCAGGCACAAGCGAGCGGTGGATCAGCGCTGAAACGATTGCGAAAGTCGTTGCAAGCAGCAGGCGTCGTTGGTAATCAGTCGAAAGCCAGCCGATCAAAGAAGGACAGAAAGAAAGGCAAACCGACAGAGGCCGGCAAAAATGATACAGCCGAGAAATTGCGAGTGATTCGAGAAGAATTCAACCCTTTTGAGATCAAAGCAACGAGACAAAAGTTCGATGTCGTCAACCGTAAAGTCAAGGGAGCGGCCGGAAAACCAGCATTAAACAAGCAGATCGGTGAAGAAAACGTAAGACCATTGCTCCCAGGATATTTCCAGCGGCCACACACTGATCGCTTTACTTGGATGTATGTAGCGTAAGAAGACACTGCTTGTTGAAATGAAAAGTAAAGGCCATGTCGGTGGCATCATCGATAAACGTTTCGGTGAAAACAACCCTCACTTGACGCCGGAAGAAAAGATGCTTGAACGTTTCACTCGTGAAAGACAGGTAAGCTCGGATGCAGATACAGCGGCATGGAAACATATCCTCATACAGAGATCCTAGAAACATGCAAAGCAAGCAACGTCCATGTTCAATCTAGATGACGATGATGAAGACATCCAACTTACTCATTACGGTCAATCTCTTGCAGAAATCGATGATTTTGACGATACTGGATTACGTCTGAGCGATGATGAAGACGATAAAGGCCAGTTGAGCAAAGAAATGGTGTCGCAAATGCATTTCGGTGGTTTCGAAGACGGCCAGCAGACAACCGAAGATGGAAAACCCAAGTCTCGTTCAGAAATCATGAAAGAAATCATTGCAAAGAGCAAATTCTATAAAGTTAGTCGGAAAATCAGGTGTATTGTGAGAGAATGGATTGGTATTAATCAAAATTTCAAATGTAGCATGAGCGTCAGATGGCGAAGCAAGAGGACGAAGCCTTGCGTCAAGATTTGGATGAAGAATTGGACGAAATTCGTGACTTACTGGATATGAAGTCAAAGAGAAAACCTCTTGCACCACAGTCAGCTTTGTTTGCCAAGGTAAAATAATTATAAACAGTGTGCTGGTGATATGACGGCTGACAATGTAACTTTCAAGGCCGAGTCCGCGGCTGAAAAGCAGGAAGGGGAAAAGGAAGAAAAGATCAATGATTATGAAGATTACGACAAAGCGTTACGAGACCTTGCCCATGATCGACGAGCCATGGCTACAGACAGAACGAAGACGGAAGAGGAGATAGCCTTGGAAGAAAAAGAAAAACTTGAGAAAGCAGAGCGAGCCCGCAAGCGACGTATGGAAGGCCTCGAGTCAGAGTCAGAAGATGAAGAACCTAAACGAGGTCGCAACAAACGACGTAAGACCGGAGCGCCGCAGGGCGACGATCTTGACGACGATTACTTGGAAGAGCTTGAAGATGAAGTCAACCGTCTCGGTCAAGGTCTGACGCTTGAAGCTATCCAGAATGCGGCTGGACCAGACGAAGAAGAAAGTGACGAAGAAGATGAAGGAGAAGAAGACGAAGCCGAAGAGAGTGGAGAAAACGACGATGACGATGATGAAGCAGAATATGACGAAGAAACCGACAATGAAGATCTAGAAGACGATGAAACCCCTCAGTTTGCTGATGACGACGACGATATGAATGAGTTTGGAGCCGAGGGAAGTGTTATCAAGAAAGCTGCATCAGCTTCATCGACCAAAAAGACAAAAGCTGGCAAGACAAAGGGCGAAATACCTTACACCTTTGAATGCCCTAGCACGCATGGCGAATTTCTCGAAATTATGGAGCCGCTCAGCCACGAAGATGCACCTACGGTTGTGAAGCGTATCCGAGTGCTTTATCACCTCAAATTATCTCCTGAAAACAAGTCGAAAATGTCGAGATTTTTATCAGTCTTAGTTGAATATTTGGGTTACGTTGCATCCACAGTGACACCTTTTCCAGCCGAAACAGTCGAGTCATTGATGCTGCAGATCTTTGAAATATCACAGCAACTGCCTGAAGCATCTGCAGATGTGTTTATTGAAAAGCTGAAACAAATCCACGGCTCAATGACCCAAAAGATGAATACGCCAGGCTCAGCGTTCCCTGATGTAGAAGACTTTACTATCCTTCGATGCCTTGGCAAAGTATTTCCTACGTCTGATTTGACTCATCCGGTCGCGACACCTGCAATGCTCTACATGAGCCAGGCTATGGCGCTGTGCAAGATTACATCCGAAATCGATATAGGTCGAGGTCTCTTTTTGACCCTCTTGTTCCTTGAGGTAAATTTGAAGATAATGGTGCAAGAGTCGTCACAGCAAACCTAATCTTTTATCTATAGTATCAATCCGTATCCAAACGTATGATCCCTGAAGCATTAAACTTTTTACAGCGAAGCCTCTACCTACTCGCCCCGGAACATATCTTTAAAGATAACGTTCCTGGCAATTTCCCATTACCGGAGGCAGGAAAGGTCAACCTGCATATCACAGACACGCTCGGAAATGGCATTGCAAATGTGCGTGCATTCTCTCTGGAGGAGATGGGCGTTGAAACCGTTGAAGAACAAGACAAGCAAGAACTTCGTTTATCATTGGTACAGGGCAGCATACGCATTATGAGCAGATATTTACAACTATACGCATCCACACCTGCATTCGTCGAAATATTTGAACCTATTCTCAATTTTGTTTCGAAATTGACACAAGTATCATGGCATCCGAATATCCAGGTACGAACACTTTTAAAGTTACAGCTGTTCCGTCGTTGATGTAAGGAGCGCGCCAATTGCTAACTTAACATCTTTCAACCAGGAACTGTTGGTGAATCTTCAGGACAGATTACAGAAACAAATTAAATTCTGCAAAGACAAACGTGCCAAGACACCCATCAAAATGCAACAGCATCGCCCGATACCCATTGCACAGCATTTGCCCAAGTTTGAAAAGGGCTATTCTATGGACAAGCATTACGATCCTGATCGTGAGCGTGCAGAGCTCAACAAGCTTAAAGCTCAAGTCAAGAAAGAGAAGAAGGGTGCCATGCGTGAACTTCGCAAGGATAACATGTTTATGGCGAGAGAGAAGCTGAAGGCTCGCAAGCAGCAAGACGAAGAGTACAAGAAGAAGATGAACAGCGTGATGGCTCTTCTTGAAAGCGAACAAGCAGAGAAGAAACGCATGGACAAGAAAAAACGAAAATTGATGTAAAATAATAAAAATGACAAATATATCTGTACGAAGAATAAAGACAAAGCAACGAACAAATAGTAGTGATACTGAAAGATTACTGTGGAGGTGGGGGTGGAGGGGGCATAGCTGTGGGATTGGCGGGCATTCGCTGTTGGTATTGCTGTCGCCAATGCTGATCGATAGCGGCTATCTTTCCACTATCGAAGAGTTGCTGGCCAAAAGTAGTCTTCATGAGCTCTTCCATATTCACGCACCAGTAACCGCCTTTCCCTTTGGATTTGCTATTTCCATCGCGAGGGATATTGTAGAAACTTCGAGAGAGGGAAAGATTGTGTCGGATAGTGTTCTTATATGAATGGATATTGAGTGTAAGGACGAGAACAAGGAATAAGGATGTGAACTGATTATCCTTTTTCCTATATTACCTGCCAACCAGGCTCATTTGCCTCATACATGTGAGGGTATCTAGTTTGGACCCACTCATAAATATCTCGAAGAGTGAGTTTTTGGCCTTCGGAAGTGAGGATGGCCTGTGCAATCATGGATGCATAAGAATGGGGCGGTCGTCGACGACGACGCTGGGTAGTGTTCCTTCTGTCGATCCCATTCGAAGGAGGAGGTGTTTGTTGTTGCTGCTGATAATACTCCTGAGGCACATGGGTCGCCGGACGGACGATGCCTTGACGCCAAACTGGAGGCTCGAGTGGAGGAGGCAGCAAGTAGTCTTGTTGCGGTTTCCAGCTTGGAGGCAGAAAGTGCTCGTCCACGACCTTGCGCGTGGGCTCAACACTCTCCATCAGATCATCTGGATGCATCATTTTTTTTGTTGTAGAGAGGGAAACGGTGCAAACAGTTCGATTCATGCGGTGGTTTTTTTATATGCAACAAACGGTTTGTTTCGATACGGAAACTTTAGAGTCTCACGGAAATAAACTTCTAAGGTAAAATGCTCCGTCTCATGTTTGTGCCCTAGGTCTAGACATTTGCCTTTTGACAGTTCCAGCTCTAAACAAAAGTATCGTTTTCGTTGCTATTGTTTATTTTGTACAGATTTGAGTTTTCAATGTTCTGAAATGTCTTAATTGTTTTTTCCTTTGACTGAGCGGTATCGCCCATTTTAGCAAAGAGAGCCAGTGATCCCACGCGGGATTGCACACACACAAGCTTCGGTCAAGATGTGAATGCAATCAAGCTAGGTTGCAATCTAGTCGACACTGTGTGCGTTTCTTTCACGTCACTCATGGAATCTTCACCACCACCGCCGTTCGATCTGGAGGACCTGCTCATTACGACAGAGACTTCCACTCCATCTCAGCAGGGCGAGCAAGATAGCGGCAATGGAACCGACTTTATGCTCTCTTCGCAAGATATTACACCGTCCGCGGCTCCGCGCCGACGACGCAATGCAACGGTGAATTACGATGAACTGGACGATCAGCGCAAACGGCATCTCGAACGGAACAGGGTTGCAGGTTAGGCATTTTGACTTTGTTGCCCCGCTTCATGCCTAATTCTCATCACCGGTGATGCAGCATCCAAATCCCGCCAGAAGAAGAAAAAATGGGTCGAAGAACTAGAGCAAAAGTCCAAAGCAGCCTCGGGAAGAAATCAAGAGTTGAATCAATGGCTATCTCGGTTGAGAGAGGAAAGCATGTTTCTGCGAAGCCAGCTTCTCGCACACGAGAACTGCGATTGCACCGCTGTGGTTAGTATCAGCTAGCATGAATTTTGGCATCGTGCCGTTGTAAGCTTACTGCAGAGATTTAGCATACATATCTACGACAAGCATCTGCCAACCTGGCTTTGCGAGCTTCAGCAATGGATTCGACACCCGATATGGAGACGCCCATGGTACCCGATTTAAATATGAAGAGCAACGCTCCTTCACCTTACGACTGGCAGACAGCGCCGTCTGCAAATACTAACCAACAAAAGGACTTTGCGCCATCTCTGTAATCCGAGCAATGTGGCGTTATGCACGCTGCAGCGCAAGATAAACGGACAGGTTCCACAGGATTTTGCCTTACGTCGCTAGTGTTTTCCTGGACATGTGGCAATGCTTTGAAATTAAATATACCGAGATAGATAAGAGTAGATAGTATAATTGTCTGCGTAAATGTCAGTCGTGTGAATGGCACTTGCCACTTCGCACTATTAAATATGTACCACACACATATATCTCGGAATTGCAGTGTGACAATCTTGGTGAAGCCAGCTCCAGTACGTTTTATCAAATATCTACTTTTATGGCCTTTTTGCCGATAACGTTTTCCCAGATAAACCAACAAGGCCACGTTGCCTTTTGATTAATTACAGGTACCCATCAATATTGAGTAATTCCAAGATACCTGGAAAGAAGGTCCGTACGCATGGTAAGTAAGATTCGCTGTATGCAGCAACCGTGAGGATTCAAAAAAAAAAAAAGGAAACCTTGGAGCTTTGAAAGTCAATTTCCGCCTAAACTGTCGCACGCTCCTCATCTACAGGAGCACAACGCCTTCTGCGTTTAAAAATCGGGGATGCTTGTCTACAAGATTCAAATCTCTTCTCCCTTTCTTTCAACTGGCGCTTGTCGACGGAATATCTCTAGACATGGTTGGCCGTTTCCTTCTGGGTGTAGCGGCTGCATCTCTGCTGAGCACATTTACTGCTGCCTATCCGGCCGGAATATCGAAACGAGAACAACCTGACGTGCCTGAAACGCCCAAAGTGAACCTGAGACAGCTTGAATGGGGCGACATCAACTTCATTCACACAACTGATATCCATGGTATATATTTAGTTTTACCTAGCTGTTAAATCGATGCCTCGGCTGCTCACCGATCTGTGCAGGATGGCTCGAAGTGCGTATTTTATCACAGAAATGCAGGTGCATGCAAGGTACAGATCTGTTAATAACTATAATGATATCCAGGGCCACTTGCTCCAGGAATCGTACACTGGTGACCTTGGTGACTTTTATTCGTTTGTGGCAAGTATCGTTCGATTAAGGTCGTCTATGTTTCCGTTTTTACTCATCTGCAATCCTTTCCTTTTGCACGTATAGGTCCGAATGAAGGAAAAGTCACGTCGTCTTAAGAAAGATTTGTTTATTGTGGATACGGGCGATACTCACGATGGTAACAATATACTCTACATGTGTAAAAGAATCGCCACATTGATTGGCTTCCTAGGCAACGGTCTAAGTGACACGACGAATCCGCACGGCGCTGTCACGCAGCCAATGCTTTTGCATATTCCGTATGACATCTTGGCCATCGGTAAGTCAAAATTGCTGCTGATATTGATACGCAACTGTTACTCATTATGAAATGTCGATAGGCAACCACGAACTATATGGTAAACCCAAATATTATGAGCAGTTTCTGGTTGATGTTACTTTTGGCTAACTAGAGCTGTATATCGGCTTTTAGTCAACAGCGTTACGCAGGATGTGTACGAAAATTATATGCCACATTGGAATGGTCGGTATTTAGCTTCCAATGTTTACATCAAAGATGTCAACAATGACAACAAGACTATCCCTATTGGGTAAGTGAAACAAGGAAAAGCCGTAAAAGATAAAGCTTGCGTTCACAACAGAGTATCGCCGCTTGTTTCATTTCAGTTCAAAGTATACTTACTTTGAAGGCGAATTTGGTACACGTGTGCTCGCTTTTGGATTTCTGTTCGATTTCACCGGCAATGGCGATCTGTCGGTGGTCAATAAGGTTGAAAAGGAAATTAGAGAGCCATGGTTCAAGGAAGCCTTGACATCGCACAAACCGGACGTGATTGCATTGATTGGACACACTGGTCTTCGCTTTAATGAATTCAAGGCCGCTATTGCCGCGATCCGCCAGTACTATCCCTACTTACCGATCGCCGTCCTCGGTGGCCACACCCACATCCGAGACTTTGCAGTTTACGACGCATGGGCTGCAGGTATCGAGTCGGGGCGGTACATGGAAACCATCGGTTTCTACTCTATTGATGTAAGTTTCCGGATAATATCCATCACCGTTCCCATTCTTAAAACTTTATATTCATTTAGGGTATCAAAGAATCCACAGAGTTTATAAACGAACACGGATACAACTCGACCGAATTGCCTGGCAACTTGACATTCCACCGTCGCTATCTCGATCAAAATAGAGACACGTACATTTTCCACTCTGACAAGAGTGCCAAATCCTTTGATACCAAGCTTGGCCTGGAAATTACGAAGAACATTACATCTTGGCGGAGAAAGCTCGGTATTGAGGAAGCGCTAGGATGTGCTCCCCAAGACTACTACCTGTCTGCTGTGCCTCAAACGAGCAATTCGAGTATCTTTACCTTGCTAACTCAAGGTACTATGTATGTTAACTCTTCTTTAATAAGGCTTACTAAAGAAAAATCACAGAGGTCTTGCCAAAGACCATTGTCAACAAGGATCGCCCATACCCGCCTTATATTATTATGAACAGCGGTGGAGTGCGTTACGATATTTACCAGGGTAAGCTTCTTTTTATGGCGATGGCAAATTATAATGTGCTTGGAGTCTGCTTACATTGAATTATTTATTAGGTAACTTTACAGTTGACACTGTCTATCAAGTTTCACCATTTGTCGATGAGTTCCTATACATTGCTGGCGTCCCATACGAAGCAGCTAGCCAGCTCCTATCCAAGATAAATAACGATCCTAACAGTGTTGCCAAGCGTGCCCTGTTGGAATCCTTGACGTGCGAAAAAGTTGACCGTCTCGTGCGTCACAAGTCGCCGCTTACACCGGGATACGTCACCAAGGATGATCTCGGCACTGATGGTAAGCTCTTTGTAATACGACGTCGGCAGATCATGTGCTCATTATACATATCCCAGGCGACGACACCAAACACGATCCTATCCCTTACTACGAAGCAACAACGTACGTTGCTACGGAATTACCCAAAAACACCAGTTCGCCGGTCGATCTTGTAGTTATCGATTTCGTTAGCAGCTACGTACTTTCCACTTTGAACGAAATAACTGGAAAGAACTATACACTCGAGCCAGAGCTGTACACCAACTTGACAAGCAGCAGCATGTGGCTCGAATTCGCTCCCAAGTATTGGAAGCAGAACTGCCAATAATCTAGTAGTTGTCGTATAATACCTTGTCTTTTTAGCACAAATACACTTATTGGATTTATTGACTAGCTCGAATCACAGTAGTAATGCGCTGGGGTGACGGCGAGGAAGCTGCGCTGCACTTTTTTGCCACGACAACATATCCCGCTTTAGGACCGCCCCTGTCATGAACTTGCTCATGTTTCTTTCTTTAGTTCGGCATGAGTACTACCAACAACGCTCAAAGATCCACTGAAAAGGATGGGAGAGCCGTTAGGTCCTCACATACAGGACAGGCTGCGTCTCGATCGTCTTTACAGTATACATTGATCTTGCTATCGATCCTAGCGCTGCTAGCAAGCTATCTGAGCCCACTTTTACTCGATAGATTCTTTACCGGTGGGTGCGAACGGGAACTCTTTTGCATAGCTTTTACTGACAGACAGGGCCTCCAGATCCTCAAGATAAATGCCACAAATATGCAATTATGATAGATGCTGGATCAGCTGGAACCCGACTGCACGTATATCGATTTCGTCAATGCACCATTTCCGACCCGATACATCTTGAAGAGGAAGAATTATTCGTACAGACGATTCCTGGATTATCAGCATACGGTCAAGATCCGCACCAGGCCGCCGTATCTTTGGATCCATTGCTGGAGCAAGCGCTGGAAACTGTGCCGAGATCTCTTCATGCAAAAACACCCATGGCTGTCAAGGCTACCGCTGGATTACGGTTGCTTGGCCACGATAAAAGCGAATCTATCCTAGACACAGTTTATCAGCATCTCACACGCAAATATCCATTCCCCATAGTTGGTGGTCGAAAGCATGGAGTGGCAATTATGGATGGCAAGGATGAAGGCGTCTATGCATGGATCACTGTCAATTTTCTCCTTGGTAATCTCCAGCCTAATGTCAGTGAACGACGGCACACGGCGGCAGTGTTTGATTTAGGTGGTGGCTCGACACAAATTGTATTTGAACCAGATAAGACACACGCCAATGTTATGGCTGAGGGCGACCACAAGTACGTGCTACGATATGACGGTCGGGAGTACATACTTTATCAGCATTCATACCTCGGATATGGGTTGATGGAAGCACGGAAACGAATGCATGAGCGCGTCATTGAGCTATCCAAGGAAGCAGCGTTACTTGACCATCCTTGTTTACCTCGCGATCTCGAATTCCCATTCCCCAAGCACGAACCAACACCCAAAGTAACGTTCAAAGGAAACGGCGGTTTCGATGAATGCTCTCAGGTTGTTTTGGATATTCTCAACAAGAATGCCATGTGCCTCGCTCCACCCTGCTCCTTTGATGGTATCCATCAACCGCCTATCGCTGAAGCATTCCGCAACGGACCCATCTATATATTTTCTTACTTTTACGATCGGACACAACCTCTAGGATTACCTGCAAAATTCAAGCTTCCGGAACTGTATGCACTTACACAGCAAGTCTGCTCTGGCGAGTATCTAGAGAATGTCACAGATCCAGAGCTGCGGGATGAAATGCTGGATCGGCCTGAATGGTGCCTTGATCTTTCGTTTATTTATGGACTGTTATCGCATGGATATGAGATACCCGATCACCGAGAGATTAGAATAGCTAAAAAGATAGACGGCGTTGAAACAGGCTGGTGTTTAGGTGCAGCTATTGCGCTTCTAGATGACAATGTATTACTCGATTAAAAGATTAGGAATAATAAAACTTGTTTTGCCGTAAAACGCCCAGTTTATTGAGCTTTTCAGATATGCATTTTCCTTTTCTTCATCATTATTGTTGATAGCATTAAATTCGTTTTTTTGATGAGGATCCATGAGCACGGCAAAAGAGTTACACCGTTCAGTAGCTGAAAATTTTTCGTCCATTTCAAATACCGCAGTTGGCGAGTATAAAAAGCCAAAGGCAACTTGAACTACCTTTTTTCTTTTTAATGTCAACTTATTTTTTCAAGGGCTTGATATAGAGTCGCTGCTAACGCGAGTCTTCCCCAGTGGGCTTGGTAGCGCTAATCATACCCGCGAATGATATAGTGCGTTGGATTACAGTCATCACTCGCTCCCATTCGAGTGACGCTACGCCAATTTGCACTGAAATTCTACATCACATACTGAAATGTACAAAGACATGAAAATGAATAGAGAGAATCCCGTCAAAATTTATGCTTTCACGAAACAGACATTCTTTTTTTTTTTTTGTTTTTTATGTTTTTCTTTTTTATTGAGCCAAGGAAACTATGTTTATTCATCGTCAGAGTCGATAGCAGCAGCCTTCTTCTCGTCACCGGTAGCGCGGGCTGCAAAGATACGGCGGTTAGATTTACACTCTTGTTATAACAATCAAAGGTGATGATACGTACTGTAGATGATCTGAGCGTTGTGGCGGACGAGGGGCTTGATAAGACCCTGGGATTCGAGTTCCTTGATAGCGACGCGGGCAAGGGAGCCGTTCATACGGAGACGATCAACCAAAACGGATTGGGTGATCAACTTGTATGTGGGAACTTCCTTGAAAAGACGTTCGTAGGTAGGCTTGTCCAAGACAACCATGTTGTTAGCCTTGTCCTTGACCTTCTTGGCGGACCATTTCTACAACAAGGCGAAGTATGTGTCAGGAACAATGCTGAATAATATGCCGTTACTATGTTGCATCTGTACCTTCTTGGCCTTCTTGCCGCCCGAAGCCGAGCTAGGAACAACGTCTTTCTTGCCCTATTGTTGAATATATCGCTGTTAGCGTCGCGCTCCGAGTTTGTTGTTTGCTCTCTCCCTCCGTATTCCGTTCACGATTCAATCCAGTCCACTCAAGTCCAGTTCACTCCACCACATTTCAGTTCGACCGTCGGTCGCAGTGTGCCTCATGAAGCGAACTGAATTGACTCGGATGCCGAACTGGTCCGCAATGGTCGATCGCGGTTCGGGTCTTTCGTTGCATCATTCGTCCCATCCATGCGTTCCATCCAAATACATCCATCATCTATTGATCCCTATCGATTTCGCCCCTTCGCCCGATCTGCATATGCATGTCATTCAACTTACCATTGTTCAAAAAGCGAGGCAGTCCAAATTTGGGCTTCTGAGAGGGTTTCAAGCGAGACGAATGCTGAGTTGGAAAATTCCGTAATCTTGCATTTGTTCTAACAGCCAGAGTGACGACATGAACAATAGACCGCTCATTCCACAGAATAGGAGTACATTAAGAAAGACTTTTCTTGCGCCGTGAAGGGCAATCGGATTTCAGGTAGGAAATGTCTCGTCGACCGAAAGAAGGAGTTATCGATTTGATCTTCAGGCTTATACATAGCCGTTCAGCCACGATTTAAACTTTGATCCATCCAATCAACCCATTCTTGTTAGTTCAAGCTGAAAAGACATAAAGTCAAATATTTCGCATTAATGCTAGACAGGATAACAAGATATTGAATAATTCCTAACCTAGTCTTAACGCTGAAACTGTCCGTCATAGGACTCTTCGCCTTTGCCACTCTCGTTATAATTAACAACATGCCCGTGTTTCAACTTTAGTCTTATCAACTGGTATGTAAATTAAATTAGACTGGAATGCCAACGAGCTTGACTTTGCATTTTTTATCGATGCAGTAAACCATGGGAAATTTATCAATGATATACTATGTTTGGCGAGTCCACGAGTGTGAGCTATCAGCGCAGGCATTAATATACAACACATACAGTATAATCAGCAATTGATTGTAACTAAGAAACGATTTTAATGCGTAGTTAAGTGCAAAGCCTAAAGCATCTGATATGACTATCCGTGTTTTGATGCTTAGATAATGAATCGAGGATAGGCGGAAGCATGCGTATGCCAGGAGAGAAGGGAGCCTGGCCTGCATACAGATACTTTTTTCTTGTGTTTCTACTGCTGCAAAACCGCAGGACGAATAACCTGGAAAATCGTTTTGCCACGTGCGTCGAGCTGATCATCATTTGCATATCCGGCGTCTTTTGAACAACGTAAAAGAGAAAAAACAGGAAAATTGTCTGCAACGTTGACAATGGACCCTAGGCGCCCTTCCTCAGGAAGGGATCCCCGTAAGGCACAGCAGCTGGCGCAGGAAGAGGTAACTGCATTGTTGTTCGTGATTCCAGACCTTTGCTCCCTAATTCGCAACAAACCGATCCATGTAGATTGCTCGACGGCAAGCCGAAGAAAATAACGCGCGACAAGCGATACAAACGGCAGTATCCCAAGCCAACGCGACCTCGCTCGGTTTCTATGTCACCAAGGTGTCAAAATTCAACAATGCACTTATTCCTGTGATACCACGCAAGTGAAAAGAGAGACCAACCCAATTCTAGGCCTTTTTGCACAGGCATTTGTGCCCTTTTCGTCAATATCATCAGGGGGAAATGGAGAAAGAAATAGAGAGAGAGAAACAAAGTAAAATAAAGGGGTAAATCATGATGATGAGCCAGGAGAAGATTTAAGTTATATAAAAGGATGTTGCATTCATGTGCCTTTTTCTTTTTCTTTCATCTTTGATGAAAACGCATATACACAATGAAGACGACGACGCTCTCCACTCTCACTGTCGCTGCAGCAACAACGGCAACCTTGGTACTCATATCAACAACGACCGCAGTGCTCGCTCTGCCGGTGATCAAAGGACGTGACCCTTCCGGAGGCTACGCCGGCTGCCTGGAATCCTATTCTTATGCATTCGATGGAGCATATACACCACTGTGCGGTCACTAAAGAAGAACACGACAGTATACATTACAGACCTTCTTTTTTTCCTTTTCCTCAATCGTCAGTTAGCAGGTCTTATATGCCCCCCTCCCCTTGGTTCAATGTTTTCTATCAATCCATGTATAACAAATCATCATTCTATATAAAGCTATTGTTCTTTTTACACCGTCGTGTGTTTTAACTGCAGACACGGTACGGCTGATCTCATTTTTCATTGCCCCAGCTGCGAAGGAAGCCAGCAGGACCAATGTCATTTATCGATAAACTAGGTGTCCTTGGCATACGATCGTTCAGTCCTGACTCTCCCGAGTACATTCAGTTCTACTCACCGTGCACGGTGATCTATGGACCTAACGGATCTGGGAAGACGGCAAGTTTCACGACCGATCTGATCGGTCTCCAACAAATCGAGATCTCGTGAGCTGACAATCAGCGTTTTGGGAATAGACTATTATTGAGTGTCTCAAGTATGCTTGCACAGGCGAACTCCCTCCAAACAGCAAAGGAGGTGCTTTTATCCATGACGTTAAAGTAAGCAGCAGCAGCACGCCGATAACGACGACGACGCATTATCGAGGAGAAACAAAAAAATCAGTAACCGCACATATGCTTTTTAGGTTGCAGGCGTTGCAGAAATCAAAGCACAGATCCGTTTACAGTTTACAAGTGTTAACAAGCAGCGCATGATATGTACGCGTAATATTTCATTGACGCAAAAACGATCGACGGTGCAACAAAAGACGTTGGATGCCTCCTTGAAAACCTTGGACGCAGAGACAGGCGAGGTAACGTATCGGCTGCTCCCATCGCCCCTCAACCGCAGATAGTTTGGGCAAAAAAAGGAAGATTGACACGAGAACAATAAATCAGATGACCAGTATCAGTACACGATGTTCAGATTTGGATGCGGAAATGCCTGGTCACTTAGGAGTACCGAGGGCTATCTTGGACAACGTCGTATTCTGCCACCAGGAAGAAAGCAACTGGTACGATACACGCATTCGAAATGGCTGTGGAGGGCGTTCCTAAATCATCATCGTTCCCATTTCTTTTTAGGCCGCTATCAGAACCGAGTGTTCTCAAGAAGAAATTTGATGAGATCTTCTCTTCGACGAGGTGAGGTCACATTCTTTTTATTACATAGGATGATCTAGCTGACATCCGTTTGGATAACAATGACATTAGATACACCAAGGCGTTGGAGAATATCAGGGAAGTTCGCAAGCAGCGCACCGCAGATGTCCGTGCGGAGAAGGTCGCATTGGAAGCACTCAAGGCCGACGGAGAGAAAGCAAGGAAAATTAGGAGATCGCTGCAGGATTTGCGCAATCGCATAGAGACTAAAAAGCAAGAAGCAGTTAACGTGGACGAAGAGCTCAACCGGGTCTCTCGCGAAATCAATTCGCTGCTTGAAGTATCTCGCAAGGCTGAAGTTATCGAAAGTCAGATTAAACAACTGGATCACCAGCGAGGAGTTATCGAGCAAAATATGGCAGAGATCGGCAGTGGACTTACTGATCGATCAGAGACGGACGAGGAATTGCAGAGAATGCTAGACGATCTGAATATGCGAACCCGCAGCGACGAAGAAACATTCGGCGACCTGGAAATCGATAAGCACCGAGTTGAACGTCACATACAAGTTGCTAGAGACGCCATATCTGCAAAGCACACGGCAATAGGACGTCTCGAAGCAGCTGCAGATGTAAGAGCTCTTAAATATCTTTCTTACTCTACATAGCCACACTCATGAAGTTTTGGTTTAGGCTTTCGAGAAATTAAAACAAGAGCGTGTTGCCATGCTGCAAAAAGTTAACGATGAATTGCAGCTTGGATTATCCAGTCCTTTTGATGCCGATCAATCACAGCATCTTTTGAGGGAATTGTTCAACTCGAGAGATGCAAATTTGCAAAGACTGAAGGTATGTATTATTGTTTGAAAAAGCAGGATAGCAAAAATGAAAGACTCACAATTCTCTCAAGAATGAATCAAGAAACGAGCAGGCAAAACTTGCGGCAGAGTTGCAGGAACTGAAATCAGAAGCTGCTCGCCTGGAACAGGTCAAAACAACAACCAAGCGACAGATTGTACGTGCAGCCGAGCGGGAAAAAATGATACTTCGTTCATCATTGCTAAGTGAATTTTCTGATAGGAACAAAGTAAAGCTGCACTTGGGGATCTCAATGGCCAGCTTGAAGATGTACATGTCTCGTACGGTGATTTGGAGCTTGCAAAAGATAAATTGAAACGAGAGGTCCGTCAATTTGGACCCTGACCAAATAGCCCTAATATACTGATGAATACACTTTATTCTAGGAAAGTGCCCTGGAGCAGGTCAAGGCGACAATGAGGGCCGGCACGATAGCATCCCAGCTAACGCAAAAGGAGAGGACACTGCGTGATTTAGATGATCAAATAACTAGCCTAAACGAGGAAATGTCGCGCCTGAGTCGACAAGGTGATACCCGCACGAAGCTATCGATAAAAAGATCGGACTATGAGGACAAGACTGCAGCGGCCAGAACTCTGCAAGTATCTCGAACGGGATATCCGGCTTTTTTATTTGCTAACAACATACCGTACGTATTTTCAGTTTTTCGGAATGCAAAGACGAGCTTCAGCGGCGGCTAGGTCGATCGCCATCGCTTGACAAACTGGACAAGGATCTTGCTTCTTTGTTGCAGTAAGTTTCTCGATATCTATATGTAAGCGTCTGTTACTCACATTTTTTTCCTGCTGTTCAGAGAGAGTTCCATATCTCTTCAGAAGGCGCATGAATCGCTTGACCACGAAAATCGCGAGCTATCTGGCATAGAAGCCAAGTTATCTGTCGCGGAACAAAGCCTGAAGCAAAAGCAGAAGTTACTAGCAAGTAAGCGAAGCTTTCTTAAAATTACAAAGAGTGCATTCAAACGAATGTTTGTGTAGGTCACGAGCGCTCGATTGAAAAGGTATGTGGAGATCAGGATCTTCCAAAGGCCTTGAGTGCGCTGGAAGAAAAAACCAAATCAACTACAGAGTAAGTTGTATATACACATAAATCCATTTCCAGGATGTATAACCGGGTTAAATTTATCCAGGCTTCTTGCATCTCTTCGCGGTGTAGAGACAATGTACAGTCGATTCAAGAAACGTAGTCACGAAAAGAAGCAATGCGTCGTATGCGAGCGAGCTTTCAGAAAGGATGATGAAGTTGAGGCCTTTATGCAAAAGGTAATGCTGCAAGTTACATTTTCAAAGCCGAATTTGGAGTCTCATACATGAATTGAATTTTGTAGCTGGATAAAGATATTGCAAATGTTCCAAAGCAGCAGGAACTTTATCGTAAGAATCTTGCTGAATTTGAGGCACAGCGCAAAACATTGCGTGAATTAGAACCATTGTGGAATGAAGCGCAAAAGCTACGAGATACAGAAATCGTTGAACTTGAAGAATCGATCCAAAAGTATCGCCAGCAAAGGGATAAAGTTACCAACAAGCTCGAAATTGCAACTGTAGAAGTCACAGAGCACGAGGAGGATAAGAAGCGCCTGGAAACCCTTTGCAAGCGCGCAGAAGATGTAGCGCGACAACAGCGCGAGGCTAAACAGCTAGAGCTAGAAATTGATCGCTTGGAAAGTGAGCTGGCAAGGACTGGATCCACCCGCACGGTGACAGACTGCCAGCGAGAGTTGGAGGATCTTGCCGAAGAAAGGTATCGTCACAATGTGGAAACCAAAATCTCCGCGAGACGCAAGATATCTCACTATAGAGTTAACTTTTTCATAGCAAAAAGGTCAGAAAAGATATTAAACGGCTGCATGATGACAGGGACGCTGCTGTCCAAGAAACTCAAAATGCCGAGAACGCTGTTCGAGATGCTCGCGAAAAGGTTAAGGATTTGCAACATCAAATAGATACAAGACGGCGCATAGAAGATACGCTGGAGCAAACACAGAAAGAGCACAAGGATCAAGTAAAAGCACTCAAAGAGGCAGAAGCGCAGTTAGCATCGACAGAGTCCAAAGTCGAACGCGTGGCGGCAAAGTTACTCTATTCACAGAACAATTGGTATTCAAAAATCGAAGAAGCACAGAAGCTTGCAAACGAAGCACGTCAAAACCTTGATAGGATAGAGGCTTTGAACCTGCAGATTGACGAGTAAGTCACTGCTGGTCTTTCTTAATGGGAGTAATTGATTTATTTATCGCTCTATAGATATACAAACAGCGCAGGACCTGAACAACTTGAGAAAGCTCTTGCCGAAAAGCAAAGATTACAGACCAAGTCAGAAGAACTGACGCAGAAACTAGCTGACATTGATCAAAAAATGAGATCTCTGGAAAAAGAAATGGCAAACAGAAAAGGCCAAGAGCGAGAACTGAATGACCATCTTCGGATCCGGTCGTATCGGAAACAAATGGCAGATATTGACAAGAAACTGTCTGAACTTGAGAGACAACGAGTCAACTTTGAAATGTCAACATATGAAAGAGAAATGCAATCGCACAAGCGGAAACAAGAACAACTTATTGATAAGGTGAGTTATCGATTGTCGGTGTAGACAGCTTGCATTTTCTGATCTTGTTACTGCTACTGTTAGCGCGGTGGATTACATGGTGAAATTCGGCAAATGCAAGTGCAGATCGATCAATATGAGCAAGATCTGTCAACGGATTATCAGAATGTGGAGCAAAGATATCACGATCAGTTCATTCAAGTAAAGGTATATCTTTTTTATGCAAGTACCGGCGTAGGATGAAAAGCTTACACCGAAGACAGACCACTGAGCTGGCAATCAGTGATTTGGAAAAATACACAAAAGCTCTTGAAAAGTAAGAGAGAACAAAAGGAAGAAATATGCCGCCGAAATGTCCCACTAACAGAATGATTTTAGCGCTATAATGCGGTACCATACGTTAAAGATGGAAGATCTGAACAAATTAATTCGAGAGCTCTGGGTCAACACATATCGTGGTGGAGGTAACTGGCTCTGAAACTGCCAAGAAGGTTGTGACTGCCTCACAGAACCTCATCTTTGCAGATATCGATTATATTCAGATACGGTCAGACAACGAAGGATTGGCAAGCAATCGATCCTACAACTATCGAGTATGTCATTGCAGAGTAGATAGGTCTATGCACGACTCATGCGATGTCATTGCTCGTTTAGGTTGTTATGATCAAGAATGGAAAGGAGCTCAATATGCGTGGTCGTTGCAGTGCTGGCCAAAAAGTGCTTACTTCGATTATCATTCGTCTGGCATTAGCTGAAACATTCTGCATCCAGTGCGGAGTGCTCGCTTTAGACGAACCTACCACGAATCTCGATAGGGAGAATATTGAGAGCTTGGCGCAGAGCCTGTCAAAGTAAGGATGATATTCTCTTCCGCAGAATGTATGTCGTTTAACAGGTGATGTAGTATCATTCAAGCCCGTCGCAACGCACAGACCAACTTCCAGCTGATTGTCATTACACACGATGAACAGTTTGTCGAGTATCTGCGACGATCGAACGTTGCGGATTACTTCAACTATGTACACAAAGCGGATGGGTAAGCAAAATAGACATATCGAATAAGAATGGAGACTTAAAGGCATGTTGCGCAGTCAATATACCCAGGTCGATAAAGTCGGGACGGATGCAAGTTGAACGGAGAATCAGAAGCACCCAGAAAAAAAAAATGGCTTCCCTTTTTTAGCTTCTGCCGCGTAACTCTTTCTTTTTTCGTTTCCCAGACCCTCCCGCTCTTACATTTTTCCTTTTGGGCAACAAGCTAAATATTACTCTTTTTCTTTCTTCGTTGCATTCTCTTCGTTCTCGTTCTCGTTCTCGTTCTCGTTCTCGTTCTCGTTCTCGTTCTCGTTCTCGTTCTCGTTATCGTTCTCATTTCTCTTTGTTACTTGTTCAAAATGCAGCAAGATGATATTCTTGGATTCGAGACTATGTCCTTTGAGGACCTGTTGCTAGCTGTAGAAGACGGTAATAACACCAGTCAATCAAACAATGGAGGAACACTACCTCTTAGTGGCGATCAGTATATGTTGCATCCTGATGTCTTTGCATACGATTTATTCGGTGTGAGTTTCGAAAACTCTGCCGCCGCCGGTATCTCGAGGAACGATAGCTCCAACAACAATAGCGGCAGCAATAGCAACAACAGCAACGGTGACAGTGATAGCGGTAACAACGCTGCTACCGGGCCGTCTATCGGCGTTCTCGACTCGTCAATGTCCATGATGGTTACCTCTTTCAACAGTAACTCGTCAGTTTCCTCCAATTCACCACCCAATGATACCCAGTTTGCCGAAATATTCACTGCAAAGCCAAAGCCAAAGCTGCAGCAATCCCGGCCATCAGGCAACACTGCCACCAGATTCAAGGAACCTATCTTTGTCACCGAATCCCCGCAAGATGCGTACAAGAAGAAGAAACGAAAAGGTGCATCGACTTCACAAAGTCCATCGGAAGAGGATGATGACTTTGATAATTTGACCGAGAGCGATAGAGCCAAGCTGAAGCAGATGACATCCAAGGAACGTCGGCAGCTACGTAACAAGATATCAGCCCGTAACTTTAGAGTGAGACGGAAAGGTAAAGAAAAAATCGGTGACACAGACCCAATGCCTTTTTTTATTCTCCTGCAAGCTAATCCCCGCATCAATCAACCAACAGAATACATTGAACAGCTGGAGAACAAGGTTCGAGAGCAAGAGAACGAGATTAAAGATTTGCGGGAAACCACGACCAGATTGCAAAAGATCAATCAAGAATTGCAGCAAGAACTACAGCAATGGCGTGGTCTGCCGTCTTTACCGGTGAACGAGAATACGCCACCGTCGTCGGGTGCATCTGACGTGATCGGACAGTCGCCTGAAGCGGGACTGATGAATACTTTCAACGGCGGAATACAAGTAGCAGAACTCGATTCGATCATGCCCCTCTTTGACTTTTCGTTTGAAACCAATGTATCGACTGCGGTGATGCCGGATTTCGACTATGAGCGAGTGTTTACCGAAAAGGCACTCGTCAAGCAACGTGATTTGTCATCCCAAGAACTTATGCGAACCTATCCGCTTCTCGTTCCGGCTTTAATGTCCATTATCGTCGGGCAGACATTGACAATGCATCCTTTGCCGCATTTTCCAATGTCAGATGAACCAGCGTGGGACAAACTAGCGCCTACATTCTTGTGGCCCTCCAACGATTACTTTGAGCCCGTGGTGGCTGCCGGCGCAGGCGGCGATCAGGACGATAACGGCCAACTGGATCGGGTCTCGTCGCATTCTCTCACTCTTGGTGCCTCGTCCCCCTCCAGCGACTCCACTAACACTGTAGTAGGAACGCACTCGGACGAGGTTATTCGCAAACATTATATTTACTATGCATTCATGCGGCTAGCGGGATTCAGCGATAAGCAGATTATAGCCCGCAAGATGCAAAAGAAGGTCACCCCCAAGAAGCGACCTTTGGCAACGGTGGCAGCCTTCTGCTCCGTAGGCACTACTTTGCTGCGTCATCCAGAACGAAAGACTATGCTTTGCACTGTCATGAAGAACGACCACTTTGCAAACCCCTCCTGGTCCCAATCTTCCTCTTCCTCCTCCCGCCACCTCCGCCCATTCTCTGCAATCAAAAACAACTCACCTGTCACACAGAACCTGCCCTACCACAATACCGTTCGAGTGTAAATAACTTTTTTTGTTCTTTTTTGCTCTTCTGCTGCATTCCTTCATTCATTAAATTTGCTTGATTATATTCAATCTAAACACACAAGTCTATAACATCTCATGGATTTTTTTGGATATATGTATGCATCGTTGCTACCGCAGTGTTTAATTGTTCTTCTTTTCAATCTCGGTCAAGCCAGTACCAGGAGCCACTGCTCGCCGTCCTTTCTGGCGTCGACGAGGCGTGAACGAAGAAGACTCTGCCTCGCTTGCAGAGCTGAATGCCGCAGAGTGCTTATCCAAAAAGTGGAGAACATCCACGTCGCCGCCGTCGTGCTCTTGATCCTGTCTCGTGAGGTTGAAGATATTGCTATCATCGAGCCATTCGCGCAGAGCTGCATTGTTGAGGAAACCGCTCGCGATCTGTGAAAACGTCCTGCCACCCTCAGCCAGTTCAGACACGGATTCCTTGTTTCCTGATGGGTCGCTTCGGAATACATTGTTTGGATCAAAGTCGCTAAACACTTTGGGTCCGTACTCGTTGATCAGTTCTGTAATGTCCTGAGACAGCTTTTCTCGGTTCTGTCGTAGGTTTTCTGTGCTATCTGGATCCACCAGTGCCACGTACAACGGTTTCAAGGATTTGTAGACATCCATGCCATTCTCACCAAATCGCATACTTGCATAGCTTACAAATGGCAACAGGTTCCACGTAGCCAGTGGCAAAAGTATCTTCCAGTACCAGTTCCAGTCCGTCTTGAGCGCATACGCGAACACCGCCAGGCTGTAGAGACCGTAAAGTGTAGGTAAAAGCACCAGTCCAACGAGAATCTTCCAAGTTGCCAGCACGTCTCTGCCCATGATTTTCACAGACGAGCCTGCCAGTGCCTCTGTACAGTTATTCAGTAACTAATCGTTTACATTGGAATAAAGTTGTGTGTGCTAATACCTTTAGCCTTTTTGTGACTAATCACTTTGGCGACGATGGCGATGGGAAGGTTCAGAATGGCGCCTGGGAAAGCCAACAATCCCCACACCAGCAAGACAAGGATTCGATACAAGAGCAAAAAGAACGTGCGCGATTCTCTCAAATTGGTATCCGGCACTTGGTGGTCCCGCAGGCCGTGGTATTTGAGAACCTGGTTGTATGCCAGCACTTTGCGCTGGAGTTCAATGACCTTGGGATCGTCCTTGTACAAATTATATCCAATGACGAAACGTCGGTTCAAGTCGACGATCTGTGCAATGTGTAACTTTCTGTTGGCTGGTTTGTACAACCGTCTAGCTGCTTGAATAACCTTTTTTTTTTTTCAATTGAAATGCCGTTAATGCACTAACAGCGTAACCTTTTATAGTTATTTCTTACCATCAATGTCTGTTCGTTGGAGGCATTCACCGTGACGCTCTTTAGACCATAATGAATGGTATCCAGCAGAGTCGAGCATGCTTCTCGCTTTTCGTTTCCACCCAGTTTAAACTTTTCCACGAGCTCAGGTGGGATAGTGATTGGATTGCCAAACTCAATCACGGCTCTGGAGCGGAAGCGGTGTGCGTGAAAGTAATTCAAGCCTATTACGTACTTAGGATGCGAAGAAAGGGATATGATAGGTATGTATGACTTTATACTTACCGCAAGGTACAATCTTGACTTCCAATCCGGGATACTTGGCCATGGCGCCCAATGCCATGATGGTGACACCAGCTATGAAATTATTGCATAAAAACTGTCAACATCTTGGGCGTTTCAATGGTCGATCACGTAGATCCTGCCATACCTTTTAAGGGCAACATCTCTGCCCTGTCGTGACTACCGCCTTCAGGGAAGATGGTGATACACTCTCCATTGTTGAGTTCGTCGTATACTCGCTCGTACACTGAGTCCTGATCAACATGCGGAAGGACCTTGTACGCTGCACCTTCTGACCGCGTCAATGCCTGCAATGCCGCTTCCTCCTTGACAGGCGACTTGGCTTCGATCTCTGTATCAGATACAATCTTTGCAACGACAATTTTGCCAGCGTTGCGGGGCAAGAGCAGCGTGTCTCCTGGCTGTACCTGCTGCGTAAATTTCGTATCGATGCCTGATATCCGCAGCGGATCCGTTTTGGCATTCAACAAGGTGATACGCCCTTCACCTTTGCGTGCGATATCCTGTGGACGCACGACGGGAACTGCACATCCATTGAGTATCTATAATCATGTAGATATCGAGAGCAGGATACATACTTGCATGGATCATACGTGCAAAAAAGCCAATCGCTTTCTGTCGCATCGATTTCTCTGCAATGAGAAATGACATTTTTCGTTTGCATTCCCGCATAACAATAAGAGGGTCCACAAACTATATTTCATTAGGCTGACGTGTACTATTAGCCCTTCCTATGACCGACTGACTGACCTGATTCGCGTGCGGTGCCGCAACGAAAATGACGGGACCTTGACGCGGAATCTTGTGCGAGCCTCGTGGCCGGATCTCGCGGAAAAACACGTCGAGCATAATGCTAAAGATCCACTGCGCCGCATCGTAGCCTAGATCTAGCTTTCTTGAACTGAAATGTGACATTGGGAATTTTTGCAGGAAACTGATATCTCCCTCTGTGTGTGCTCCGTCTCCCATCGTCGCGTGATCTACGGCCTTTTGAAACATTTTTTTTCCTTGTTCGCACGACAAATGCTCTCGAATTTTCGATGCGGCCCCGATATGGCAGCCAGCACCTTTCGGATGAAAGAAGAAGTAAAAACTTACACGGGCGAAACTCACTGGTTTCTTCTCCACTGAGCAGAGTGCTAGCTGGCCATCAAGAATGCATAAACTAAAACATCAACATAGACATCTGACTATGCAGAAATTAGGAGGGAATATAATCATGACAAATCAATATATTATAACCATAGCTAGCGATGAATACATCTCCATGAGATATTCCAAATAGTACAATTTTTCTGCTAGTTGGCTAGCTAAAAAATGGTATCCAGGCCGCAAGATAAGGAGACCATGGATGCGCCCGCCTCTTAGGGCCTTAGAAACAAGCCACGCATAATTGCATCTTCGTAACACTCTTTATACGCAATGGCAGGCGACGAAGTAAAGGAGGTTCAGCAACAACAACAACAAGAACAGCAAACGAATGCACCAAAAGAGGAGCAGCAGCAGCAGCAGCAGCAACAGCCGGAGGAGCAAACTGAAGCTGCCGTTGGAGAAAAACGCAATGTTCAAGAGGATCAGGAGCTAGTGAGAAGCAAGCGATACAAAACGGCAAAAGAGCGTCGTGCACATTTCGAAAAGAACAACACTTACAAGATTTCGGAGGAGCGCCCGAGTACCGGCAGTGAAGATAGCGAAAGTAGTAAAGAGCCACGTCTGCCCAAAAAGAAGGTGGCGCTTTTGGTTGGATACAGCGGTACTGGATATCAGGGCATGCAAATGTAAAGTGTAAAGTCTCAGATCGACAGGCTATTGCAGAGGCACTAAAGAGGATTGGTGGTAGGAATCCAAATGCCAAATCGATAGAAAGTGAGTTATTCCAAGCGCTCTGCAAGGCGAACGCCATTTCTAAAGCAAATTCGGGTGACCCCAAAAAGGTTTGGATCAAGTTTCGATGGAGGATATCGCGGCTGCTAATTTTAATGTATGCAGGTCCATTGGATGCGAGCTGCACGCACTGACAAGGGCGTTCACGCTGCTGGCAACGTCGTATCCTTGAAAATGTGTCTTCCGGAAGGCGATGTCGTGAAGGATATCAATTCTCACCTGCCTGATCAGATCCGAGTGTGGGGTGAGTGATATATCTTACATATCAATTCTAAAAAAGTTCTAACTATTTTCAGGTTACGTACGAGTCAACAGCGCATTCCATGCCAAGACAGGCTGCGATTCACGCGTCTATGAATATCTCCTGCCAACTTATTGCTTTTTGCCACCTGCACCCAAGAAAGTCGGAGAGGAACGAGGTAGCGAAAACGATATCGTGATGGTAGTGGATAATAAGGAACATTACATTCCACGCAGCACGCCGGAAGAAATGGAAAACAAGCGGAAATATCGGATAGATGCAGAAACTTTGTCCAAGTTCAGAGAAGCGCTCAGCAAATTCGTCGGCACATCGAACTATCACAATTACACGATTGGACGTGGATTCAAAGATAAGAGCTGCTACCGCTACATCAAAAGTATCGAGGTAAAAGAGAGAAAAAAATCTCTACTAGTTACCCTAGAGACGATCTCAAATGGTCCTTCTTCCTTTTGTCAATAGGTCAGTGAACCTATAATGATCTCAGATAGCGAATGGTTAAGCGTCAAGCTGCACGGACAATCATTCATGTTGCATCAAATTCGTAAAATGATCTGTAAGATATCCAAAAGTTGCTGTGCCTCCGGAGTTAATTAACGCTACTTTTTGGATAGCCATGGCGATGCTAACTGTTCGAAGTGGAACGCCGCTCTCGCTCATTGACGAGTCTTTCAAGGATAAGCGTATCAATATTCCAAAGGCGCCCGCTTTGGGATTGTTGCTGGAGCGACCCGTGTTCGAAAGCTACAACCGCAAGACACAGCAAGCAAAAGCTCGCGATCCTACTATGCGACAATGCATTGATTTTGATGAGTACAAGGATACGATCAATGAATTCAAGCAGAAATGGATCTATTCCAAGATATTTGAGGATGAACAAAAAGATGCAATGTAAGTGAACAGAGTTAACTGGTTGTGGACATTGACACTCACTTCTATTTGTTAGCTTTGACTCTTTCCTGACGAGTGTTGATTCGCAGATTGGTCCCGATTTCAAGTATCTCAACCCGGAAGGCGTGATACCCCCTGAATGTCTCATTACTACAAAGTACACTGGAACGCGTGCTGAGCAGGAGGAAGCCAAGCAACTAGAAGATGAATAAAAATAACAAGTTTTTACTGCGTTTTGAAATACGTTCACGGAACAACGGACATGTAAAGTGGGTATTCAATGTATGATACAGTGCACTTCATCGAATGTATTCTGCAAATATCGCAGTGTGCTGGAAACCGCAGACATGCCAGGAGATGCCTCGGCCAGGATAGCTAGCCATATTACCGTGTATATAATATCTCATAGAATAGAAAAACAGTAGTTATCATTTCGTTCAACGTACCTTCATTGCTACGTGTAAGGTTTCTCATCTGTCATGTTAGGTAGGATATAATTCCACCCAGCCAAATGTGCTTTACCGTAACAGTTTTGCACTTCCTTCTCTTCTAGAAATTCAGACCAGTCACGACAACCAAAAGCAGTCGCCAACCAAGCAGAAACTTGCAAAAAAGAAAAGCTTCCCTCCCTTCTCCGTCCGAGAATCGATTCTTTGACCGACAAAATGGACGCACCTACGAGGAACGTCAACAAATTTGACGCCTTCGAAACTTTGCTACAATGTAACTACCTCAATTTTCCGTATTGAATGATACCTTTGAACTGCCCTATGTCATAAATTCGCCCAGCTTTCATATGATACCAAAGAGAGGCCCAAATGCGAAAATGTTACCACAAGCTCATGAAAACAAAAAAATAAACAGCCCGGCTTTGCAACGAGGCTGGCCACCAGACTTGCACGGGGGATCCACTGGCCTCACTCATCGTGATAAAGGTAGCGAAGGGGTAAAGGGAAGGGGACGAAAGTCCCAATTTTTTTTAACACCTTATTGCCTTGACTCAACGTTAAGAGCAGTTGCCATAGTTTTAGCTTTTTTCTTTTCAAGAAGCAATAAACATAAGTCATGTAAATGTCTTTTTGTCTTAAAGGCCGTATACCCTTCTGCTTTTTGACCATACATGCGAGCGACGACTTGACAGAGTCCAACGTGGCAGCAGCCTTTTCTCCTTCCCAGTCAGAACCGACGAATGACCGTGCTTATAACGCGTCTATGGACTAATCTTCTGTAACTGCAAAAAGTCTTCCTTTTGATAGTCTATCATTATCGCCTTTGAAAGATCTTCGACTATTGCTCCGTTGTCTTCATTTTCCAAACGTTGGAGCAGACATTATTCTTTGAGCACCTCGTTTTGTAATGACCAGACGAAATAGGCTCTTTACTCTGACTCACAATCTTTACAGCGCACCCGCTGACTCACCCAATCTGGGTGGCGTCAAGAGAGCAAAGCCGTACTGCTTAGCATCTTCGTGCCAGCGCGGTCACGAAAAGCAGTTGTGATCTCTGCATGACAGACGGTGTTTGAATTGCCGTTGGCTGGTGCGCGTGCACGTTGCACAAGTCGGCGCATAATCGTCGTACAGAGATGTGGCGAGACGTACGAATTCCTTGGAAGCTGAAGAAACAGAATCTTGCATCAAAGCCATACATTTAACTATGAAATATAGGAATAAAGGAGTGAAGTTGGATTGGTAGGACTAGAACAAAAATTTTTTATGGTCATGTGATACAACCCTCCCCAAGGAATTTGACCGAGGCGATGCTCAGGGAAAAAAAAAGGAAAACGTACAGTACTCAAAGGCTTGTGGCAATCGAGGAAAATAACATATATCTATATATTAACATCAACGTTAACAAGCAGGCTGCGCAGTAAAGAGGGTATATTTGACCAGAAGAGCCTGGCTCTCAATGAGTTGCAATATGAAAGTGAGCTGTTGGAAGAATCTTTGACAGAGCTCCAAGAAAACCTAAAATTACAGTAGCCATGGTTGGAATACGCGTCTGTAAACTTGTGGGGCCTAAGTTTCAAGTGTGATAATTATCATAGCTCTCATAGTCGAAACAGAACCGGCAAGAGCAGCTTCGTTCTTTCTGACTGACTGGAAGAAGTAAAGTGGACGGAACACGTAAGCTTTCCCTCACAGCAGCTCTCAGACAGACCATACAAGATAGGGCAGGGCGTAGGATCTATGGCAGACGAATGAAACACTCCACGATCACTGAGCAAATCGAAGTGAGCACAGCAATCTCTGAGGCAATCATTCTTTCAGAACTTCAAACGCATGTATATGAATAACCACTCTACCACAGGCTACAAAAAGAATACAATAGCATACAATAACATACAATAGCAAGCTAAAGGTTAAGTTTATTTCAAAAAAAGATATGTTGGTGCCGTTTAGTTCACGTTGTTTCCAACGGTATATCCAGGGACCACCGGTGGAGGCGACACCGCCAGTCCCCTCACCTCCCTGGCGCCAGCCATCGGTGTCATCCAACCCGAGCAGGTCAGGGTGTCAATCCGAGTGTCCATATTAATATGCCACCAGTTCGGCCTACCCGCATGTTATCCCGAAGGAAGGTTAACGGGCAGCTCCCAGCTCACTCTAAAAAGTAACCGCGTTTGCCCCTTTAAACCTGTTTATATTTTAATTTCGTCAACGTGTGATTTTGACACCATTCGATCCGTCAGGAGGAGAGCATTCGTTCTGTGTATATATCATGGTACTTCGATGGCATTTCAGCGGAGTTCTCGCTCTTTTTGCATACAAAGAGGAAAATGAAGCGGACTTGTACATCTCCGATCTGGAAGAAGTATATAAAAATCGTGGCGACCTAATAGAAAACCTCACAAGAGTCTCACTGTCTCTGCCTATTCTCAATAAGCATTAGTTGACATGAGTGCAATGCCAGCAAACCGCTTATACCGGTTGTTCATTCTTATGGCGGAATCTGGATGTCTTCTTTAACTCGGGAAAATATGAAAAGAAGACGAAAGTTAGCGAGCGGAAGCATTTCGTATCATCAAGGAGAGCTGCAACTATAATCATTATCCTCACTTATGTACTTTCATGACAATAGTGAAATGAAAGCGAGGAAGAAAATAATGAAGGATATAGGAGATTTGAAACGGATGAATGGCAAATCTATTCTTCCGAAATTGGTATGTAAACCTGCCAATGCGATAACTGGATCAATGACTTGATCCAGCTCACCATATAGAAACACCGCTTCTTCTAGATATCATGAATAATCGGTTATTCTGACCTTACACGTCAATATTTTCGTAAGCGTTAGTATATCCAATATTATACTCGTTTACAAGTTGATTTTACGATTGTTTCTAAGAAACTATGAATTCAACCATGTAACGACCTTTCTAGCCATATATTCAGTATGCCTATCGTCTATTTTACAGCAGAATAAAGTTAGTATAGACTCCAGTAATGACACTGAACGACAGTAACAGAATACCTAGAATGAATGCGTGTGGCAAATCTTGCTCGCAGAGGTATATATGTTCTGGAATCAAAAGTATATGTCTAAGCAAGGAAGCAGAACCTTAACTTTACAATTTGTTAACTTACCGTGATTAGGAAACTTGGTTCTCATATAATTATAATGATCTAAAGGGGCCCATTCATCGTTCTTTGAGTAATAGAGTATGAACTTGTTCGCATGCGCATTGTAAAAGTCATGATCTAACTCCTTCACAGTCTCCATTTCATGTTGCGCCATGTAAAATACGTTGCGTATAACCGATCCTTGTAGAAGTTGATGTGATGTGACCTCTAAGCATGGACCTGACTGACCGGTAAACAGACCTACAAGTCGCTGGCGTAGAGGAGCTGCGAGCAACGAAAGTGTCGAAGCGGCAATCGGCAAAGCACTTCCTGGTAATCTCGAAATAATGCGCTTAATATAGCAATTTTGTCAGCTTTGGATATATGGGTTACTTTAGTTGCGATTCACTTACCGATATAGAGACGCCGTTAGGCGTCAATGCGATTTCTCGGAGTACTGGAAAGAGAGCGACTAGACGCTCTATTCCCATATCATGCCGATTTTTTAGCACTTCTGCGCAAATATATGAACCAATTGAATGGCCCATCAATATAAACTTTGTATCCTCTGCATTTTCAGATCGTAGTATATCGAAACACCGTATTTTATGTTCGATCTGTTCCTGCAGCGTGTAGAGTCTATTTGAGTCCTTTTGATACTTTGTATGTGGGCCGGTCGAGTGACCTAGGTGGGAGACTTGATAGGATTCGTTGTCAGAACGGGCTTGCGCAGTCATTTGCTTGAAGTAGCTCACCTCCGTAGATCTCGAGCGAATCAGGAGCGCTTCGGTAGATTATCTCTAGAAAGTCTGTGTAATATTCTACGAGTCCAGGATTGCCAGGGATGAAAAAGAGTATTGTTTTTGGTGTCCCGCGTGAAGGCCACCATGTGGTCTCTGTGGGATCGCCAGCCACGTCCCAGGTAACTCGAAGTGGCGTACGAAACGTTTGCATGCGGCGCAAGGCTGTGGGGATACAAAGTTGAGGGGCGGTTATTAAGCTGCGCCCTCCGGTGTTACACGCTACCTTTTTTTCAACTTGTTTCCTCATGTCATTCTCTGCTCGGCAAAAACGACTAGAAGAAGCTAATCTACGGCAAGTCTTGCTCATTCCTCTTGACGGTATTTCCATGTAAAGTTAACCAAAAGCAACAGTCAGGTGCGGGAGTTGTTGCGTTTGCCTGAGAACAAAAAGTGCTTCGATTGCCCGACAAAGGTACTTGGATAAAGGACACACCTTATACCGTAAGTTATCACCAGCTGACACTGACATTGGATTTTGCTCTAGAGCCCATTTTTTGTCAATACAACCATTCAAACTTTCATATGCAGCAGATGTTCTGGATTAGTGTGAGTCAAAAGAGAATAAGGTAGGACCCTGTTGCTGGGTTTCTGACAGTTTCCATGCACCCTTTAGTCGCGAAGTTGGCCACCGTGTCAAATCTATTTCTGCCAGCACCTTTTCAGAGCCCGAGGTCTTGGCTCTGGAGCAAGGAGGAAATGGAATTGCACGTTCGATATGGTTGAGCAACTATGGCCAGGACAACACTGAACCGGAAACCGACAACGACGTGCGTGCCTTTATTCGACAGAAGGTCAGTTGATGCCTAAATGTTTCATCAAAGGAAACTATTGATAATGACAACATGATCTGCAGTATTATGAGCAAAAATGGTTGGACAAGGAAGCGCTCAAGAACCACGTCGAAAATGTACGGAAGATGATCAAGGAAACATTCACAGAAGTACGAATATCTATTTTTGCTTGATGGCTGAGAGTCGTACGATTAATCTTTGAGCACTTTCCATAGGAAGGCGTTCGTCGTCCTGGTGCACGCAATCCTCCCTTACCCAATTCTTTGGGCAAGACAGAGCCGTCCGCGCCTTTGCAACAGCAGAAGCCTAGGCCCGTTTCACTTCAGTTATCCAAATCGGCTTGGCAATCTGCTCCTCCGCTATCTCCCAGTGTTAAAAATAGCACCGTTGCACCACTTTCAACAACTGACCAACAGAGTACCAAGGAAGTCAATCTCTTACTTGATGTAAGTATGCAAAGGGAAAAACACCTTTATCAGAAGGGTTACGGACCAACTTTATGACTAGGACACCGATATAATCACGTCGAACGATAGGTCTAAAGGTGTATCTGCAGGTTAGCGTTGCTCTTAGATTTATATTTACGTATTCTGATTTGTTCCCATTTCAGCCACTCCAGGTTCTCCTTTACCAATTTCATCGCCTCTTTCGTTGCCAACGGCAAATGCCGTAACACCAACGAGGAAATCGCCTCCACAACAAAAAGCGAACGTCGTATCGCCAAAGGAGGACATCTTTTCAGAACTGGCGGGCCTTCAACCGACTGCCAAAAGCTACAGAAGAGCAACATATACCGGTGGAATCCTTACACCATCAACTCCTAACGCCATGAGCCCCATCAACCCCTCTTTCCCAACGCTTACTTCGTCGCAAACCTCGGACAGCTCTAGCGTGAATGATCCTTATGCTGCCCTCCGCAATCTATCACTTAACTCTCCAACTGCTTCATCTCGACCATACACAACTGCGTCCAACAATGGCCCTCTGAAAACAGCATTCAATACTTCAACCGACCCAAATCATTCACGAGAGGACTCTGATGAGTGGACAGGTAAGTTACTTCGATTTTATATGGGGAGCATATGAATTAACTCGGTAGGATTGTAGAATTCTCAGCATCAACAACAGATGCAAATTTGGATGATTCATTTTTTGGCGATTTTGCAAAGAACATAAGCACACAGACGAAACCTGATGTTTTTGGTGATTTGGATCCTCTTGCTAACTTTAAAAGATCTAGCTATCGTGCATGATCGTATCAACTTATATACCCAAGAGGAATTGAGTTTTGAGTAAATAAATGATTATAATAGATACCATGCTTTAAATGCTGTTTGTAACTGCTACATATTCTGGACTTGCATTTTCATATTCTCGAAGAAAGATTTGAGATCGTATCTTTTCCATAAAGCTACATACCACACAGCGTTAATTCGTTGCATAATGTGCTTTGAAAGACATCCTTACGCTAATATGTCTGTCAGATATTCACTTAATACATCCACAGCATCCGCATCCATGTCTGTGTGTGATATAAGTGATGGTAATTGAACTATGTCGCTGTCAGATTTGTAATGCCGGCTAACCAGATGCTATTTGAACTAACCGAATAGCCGTAACAGATGTTCGGCGCCATAGATTTCTGACATTTCTTTCTTTGGATGCTTTTTCTGTGCTCGGGCGTATTGATGGCGTTCGAAACGGTACAGTAATATAGATCCAATAGCTTTGTTGAAATATTGCTCAATACCATCGATTACTTCGTCTAATAACTCTTTGCTGTGCATCGGTGAATCTCCATCCTTGACGATATGAAACATCCTGTTACCTACGTTCCCTCTGCGGCTTTGTCTTCAAGCTTTTGAGCTTTGTATCTCTGCAGAATATCACGTATGGTTGGTTCACGCGGAAGAATTACGAGCTGGATATTAGTGTTTAGTAACCGAGAAAATAAAATCGAAAAAATGCAGATTCTTCTGTCACCTGTTGGTTCTTTGTCACATATTCCCAATCATCCACCAACTGTCCTTTGAGAATGTCTGGTATCTCCAGACGAATCTCAGGTGTAGCAAGGAATTCTTCTTCCTAGAATTAAATTCATGATAAACTATTTACAGCTATACAAACTCGAGGCTCGAAAGTTACCTGCTCTTCTGTATTATGTCCAATATCCCTTGATCGCTTTTTTCCAGCATGCTTCTGCTAGGTATCATATTAATAAGTTTATCTTGTTTGATTTAGGGATATTCACCGTACCATATTTGCCTCCTTTAGGCGTTGCTGAAGTTTCAAGTTCGTATCCGTATATCGCAAGACGCGTGTCTCGTGTACCCATTCGTCCCAGCTACAACGCAGTTGAGCAATCGTTCGAGCGGCTATGAGAAGCTACATACGTGTTTTTCCATCCCTTATAGTGTACATAATAATGCGGACCTTGGAGTTCTTCTGGATCTTCGTCTTCCATCCATTGCCGGTCGAGAATCTAGCGTGCAGATCTTGCTGTCAAAATCGCACAATCGATTAATCGACTAACATATAGTGGCATACTTTTGCTTCGTAAATCAAAGGTCCATGAAAACATAATACTCGTTCGTCAACGTTGAAAAGTAGTTTTTTGTTCGTCCCTGTCGTGTTCGATTCATTCTGGTTTGTTTCTGACTATTTTTTTTTTTTTTGGCTGAATGAAAGGGAGGAATTTCCTAAAGTCGCACCTTCGATACAGTTACAGTATGACAGAGATGAGGACATGCTTAAAAGTGTAACTGACGGAATATTATGTATACTCTATATGATGGCATCTTATATTGAACAGGTTCACTCTTCCCATTCTAATGGTTTCAAAATCTATTGTGCAGAGTCAGATGTCGACAAGAATAAATGGAAAGAGCCGACAAAATGCTCAACTGGAATTAATAGAAAGGATTCATGATTATTCAATATACAGGGAGAAATATACAATTATCGATTGCCTACTCATTTCTTCTAGATAGAGTGGTGCAACTCACAGGTACCCGGCTTAGTGCGCGCAAATATGAATCCATAAAGTCTGTGAGGACACCGAGAGACCAGTCCTCAGGCACAATGTCGCATGACATTTAGGGTTTGTCTCGGACACAATAATAATGCACATTCACCACCGAAACGTTGCTACCTGGTTTTATGCATTTGAGGTATTGAAACATATAATGGCCAATTCATGTGTTTAACAAAAGGCAAATTAGAGTTACATAATATTCGTAAATTTGATTATTGACCGTGTAAAGAAATGATGAAAAAGAAGGCGATATGCGACAAATGTAAGTTTACTTCGTCTTTTTTATCCAAGGCTTAAACTTTCTTTTTATTCCAGGATCCGATGTAATCCTCTGTAAAGCCAGATCTTTTTATTGCGATGATCCAGTCGGTCAACTCTGAATGTGGCAAATTCGATAGAGCGTAGTTGGAAGTGGATTTGCTGATCATCAGCGCCCTACAATTTGTTTGGACGACAAATTCCAAATAGAATCTGATTGGATCCCACTGCCAATGATACGTGTGTACGGGCGCATTAAGTCAAAGTGCTTAGCTGAAGCCTGTAATTGCTCCAACAATGCTGTATCACCGACTGTTTTCTTTCCAGTCCTAACTGCTCTAGGACAGTCGTACTTTGTCATCGTTGCTCATCAACTCTGCTTTTATGCTGAGGCACTCGGTGGGCTCTATATATTCCCACTGGGATGGTGCGGATTGCACTGCTTTTTTTATATCGGTTGCAGCACGCGCATATGGACTGAGATCAAACGAGCATCGGCTTGCACGTAATTCACATCTGAATACCTGGCATGAGCTTTTCTGGAGCATTTCTCGTAGACACCGCGCATATCTGGAGTGTATATCTGGTCTTCCACCTGTCACGATCGCTCTGTGCGGTGAAAGATGTGATTGTTCCTTGTTCGCAGTTTGCTCTCATGGACAATCCCACTTGTCTTCGTTCTGCGTTCTTTGTTGAGGTTTAGGATCTTCAGAGCTACGCTTTTCTATTCTCTTCTTCATCAGTTGAAAGTCAAGTTGCGTAAACCATTTGGAAGGGTGGGACTTCATCTTCGTTCCTCGGCCCTCAGACAATCATCATTGATGGCTCTTCAAGATATCGGCCGCATGCTTGGTATTTGGCTCGTCTTTTTCTGTAATAATTGCATCTTCCGCGCAGATTTGACCGAGCTTCATACCATTGAGCCTTCTTCGTAATCGAAATAAGCCATTTTATGAACAGAGAAGTGATCGATGTCACCGCTAATAGGAGCAATGTCTTCATTTGGAGTTTTCCCCGCGACAATGTATCGGTACTTCCCCATGACTTGACCAGGTTGAGTAGATCTTCAACGTCTCATATCTCTTGAGCCATATTTGGTGTTTTCACCTCTTTGCAACGGGCTGCTTGCTGTAAGATGGAATGATGGCGACCGAATTGCTCTTCTTTCGTCATATCCAAGGTTTTGTCTGAGTGAGCGAAGAAAAGACTTCTGCGCGTTGTACTGAGAAAGATGTTCGCCAAGGTATAGGAGGTCATCCAAGCACACTATGATCTAGGGCGCCCTGTTGTCGGCTGGATGTCTCTATGCCTTTCCAACTTCTACGTGGATATCCATGTTTTGGACGTCGAAAAAATCCCGAGAGGTCTCCCCCGAGTAGAACATCAGGAAAGATTTCCCTCGACGCTACGCCTCCTAAACGTCATCCAATGGATTATAGACCAAACTCGTTTTAAAGGTTGGCCGTCGATCCGGCGGGGAAGTCATAGATCGATCATCCACGGACGAATCCTTGGATATGGACGACCTCCTATGCTTTAACCTTTAGCTCTTCTCGATTATCGAAGATTTTTTTCAAGTGCATTTCTGTTGCGGCGGTAGATGTTCTGATATACTGAGGATAGATAGTAAATAATATAAGTAAAGCTAAAGTAAACTATCGAAAAACCTAAGAATTCGAAAAAAAAATTAAAATAATATATAAGTCACGTGATAATAAGAGCTCCAACGTGTATATTTCATTTCAAAAAGCAGCCAAGAGGCCCGGCTAGCTCAATTCGGCAGAGCGTGAGACTCTTAATCTCAAGGTTGGGGGTTCGAGCCCCCCGTCGGGCTGCTCTATGCGATCCGCTTTCAATTAGAGAAGTATTTTTAATCGTTGTTTTTTCATTTTTTTCTTCAGCGTGCACGGACTATTTTCGGGTTCGGCCCGAAAAAGCATGAGCCAATGGCTTTCACGCTAGGTCGCTTGACTTGATAAGCGACGAGGTATCGCATCTCATTATACTGTATCACGGTTCTCTCTCTTTTCGTAAAACGCATATGGCCGTGATGCTGCTTGAACGGCATCTGTTACAGTATCCAAAGTAACTTCAGTGCCGAATCAGCTAGTGACAAATAGTAGCTCGCATACTGACATCAAGGATTATTCTAGTCCACATTGTGAGAGCAATCGCGTGCTTATTGGAATAAGACATAGCTAGAGAAGTAGCAAAGCTGGGAGAGAGATAAATCCAGTGAGACTGAACCAAACGTTTATTACGACTGCTCCATATTTATATTGGAACTCACTGAATTTGCCACACGGGCAATATAATTAAAATTCGCTGATCGCGCTCTTGTCACCACTGTCCCCATAGATTGAAAGTCCTTAGTACTGAGTCCTAATGACTACAATGCTATAGCGAGGGATCACATACGTGGATAGGAGTGGAGATCGTCACTAGCGGATGTGACACATTGCGATTTAGTAAGCGTGACACCCTTAGAACCCAAGTATTAATACACAGCACGGTAACTTGCATTAAAACGTCGGTTATTCTTACTGGATATTTTCCATTATTTAGTTGCTACCACTTGTCTTTCAAAAGGTCGGAATTGCACTAGCATGCACTGAAGACATCAAATATGATGAAGTTCTGAGGGAAGAAAAAAGTTCAATAGGCTAGCAGAATAGTGTCTTGCTTTGGTTTTGCATGGGACAGCGTATCATATTTTTTCCAGGTAGATGACATTTTCGTATTAATTATAAAGTATGCGATCGATGATTTGTTTTGCCAGACTCAGAAGAGTAGTATTCTAGTAGAAACAGGCATTCAAAAATCATATACAAAGTACGCTGTAAAATCTGAATGATTCGAAGGCTGGTAGCCGCAATCCTACTTCGATACACACTAACCACGTATACTTTAGGTACGCTGGCTGGGATGTGTATAATAAAGACTTCTTTTGCAAGGATCAAATCACGCCAGTCCTTTTATTCTTTGCATCGTAGTCTGCCAGAGAAACTGCCAAGCAGTCAGCTTTCGGCTGCTGGGCCGTAGCACGTACAGGGTAGTTTTGGGAGCAAATGTAGTCCGTTGTCGTCGGCCCAATGCTGCCTATCTTGGCGCGCTCGAACACGGATGTTGTAATTTGCTGTATATATTTGACACCAGAAGGACTAAAGAACACGATCCAGTCGTCTGCACCAAGCTGGCACTTCAAATCCTCCACTGCTCTTGCCAGATCAGGATGGGCGCATGTCCTGTAAGCTCGTATCTCTTTCACGGGTATATTCATTTGTGCCAATCGCATAGGTAACTCATCTCTACGTTTATCGCCTGCCAAGAACAGTAATTGCTGCCGCTGTTGACAATGGCTGGTGGATTGGATATTGTCTGCGAGTTCAGACGCACGGTTCGCCACTACCCACTGCGTTCTGTCGTTAAAGAACTCGAGACGCTCCAGTTGCTCGGCTGTTTTCGGACCCACGACAAGTGCTGGCACACAGCGCCAGGCGGCCCTGGTATCGTCCGTCACCGTCAAGGAGGTTGCTGCTGCTGCTTCGCGCCATGTCTCCACGGCACGCTGTGAGCAGAAAATGACACCGCCAATGTGCTGATTGTCAGGTCCAGCGACGATCAAATCTCCAAGCTGCTGCACTGATTCTGCATTGTGAGAAAGTGTAGGAATGAACTTTACGTCGTAACCGTGGCTTTTGAGTTGATGCTCGTATGCGTCTTCTTGGTCGTCAGAGTTCTTGCCCTTGAATAGGTAGACAGTCATGTTTCCGTATCCAACATCAAGACGAAAGCAGAGTGTATATATTAATTAATTATGTTTGAAAAAAGGACAAAAAAATAACGTGTATGTGCTACGAAAGTAGAAGGAGAGAGAATGTGTGTAATAAATTAATGCTGGAGGATGGAGGAGTGGTGAGATTAAAAGGCCAGCTGGAGTTCTTCGCCGATTTCTTTCATGAGATCGACGCGGCTCGCAGAATACGAGAGGTCAATAGTTGTGTCACCAGTTGCTGACGGTGCTGCGTCTTCTATCTTTGTACCTTGTTTTTCCTGCTGCTGAATACTTTTTTCTAAAACGTCACAGTAGTTCTGGTACTTGATAATATCGTGCAGGAGATATTTGGACTTTGCATCCCAGTTTGCCATTGCTTTCGCGTGGTTACTGCTCTTGCTAGGGAACTAATACATCTAAAGTTAGACTACACGTCTCGTTATGGCCGTTTGCAAGGTCATCCTACTTACCTTGACTAATAGTTTCTTCTTCAGTTCTCGGTGATGATTGATCTCTTCGTTCAATCCCTGCAGATGTTTTAAAAGCGCCTCATACTGCTCCTTCTCGTTCAGAGTGCTCGGCACAGATGGAGGAACAGGAGGTCGCCATTCATATATAGTGACAGAATCAGGGTCTTGAAGGTAGTTTCCGGTCGTCTGTGCATTGTTTTCCACTGCATCCAGGTCAAGAATGACGTCGTTGAGACACGATCCCCATCCATATTCCATATTGCTGACCCCACCGGGTAATGGCTCTTTGCTCTCGCGTGCTGCCCAATAATTACATGTTGCTACCCATTCGTTCACTTGCTCTGCAGAAGCTGCTTGGAATAAATAAACGCCTCCATCTGGTTGCTGGATAGCAAATACATGCGGACGGTGTCGGTTGTATCCTGGCGGCGGAAGTGCATTCGACAGGGTATGGCTCATTGGTATAGTTCCCAAAAGTTGCGAGTGAGACTAGATGTTGCGTTAATGTTAATCGACTTGCAGTACCGCGCGTGTGTCTGTGCTATACTCACCACCCATTTATTGGTACCGTTCTTAGTTGCAATACCGCCAAAGGATGCAGTGTCGTGGTGAGAATCATTGCTCTGCACTGCAGAGTCACCAAGGCTCGCAAAGCTGGCGCTGCTCGCACGAATAATACTCCTTCGCTCAGACTCGCTTGTATGATGGAGCGCATACATTCTGAGCTCGCCTCGATCAACTACTAAAAGACATTCTTTCCAGTCGCGATGTTTTGCTTTTTGGTTGGCTTTCTCGAGCAAATGTTTGCGGATAACAACTCCTTCTTTGATGTAAGGAGGTTGATTACGGAAAAGAACATTGCCATGCATATCCATAAAGTTAATCATCGGTTGATATGTCGGTGAGAGCGATGAGTTCTGTCCTCCGAATCCAAAAGACGCAGCTGATCCGATTGATGATACAGAACGGCGTCTGGGTGATTTTGGCTGGGGTGATGAAGGCCGTGAAAGCGAACTGGTACTTGTACGTGGTGGCTGTTGCAAAGGTATATAAGTCAAATCAAAGCATGCAATATAGCAAGCTAGCAACTCACCTGTATATCGTCAGCAAACAGCATACTCTCTCGAGCAGATCGTCGGATTATGGAGCCAACACTTCGCTTCAATCCAACTACGCGTTTGCTGGCCAAAAGACTTCCGCGCTTTTCAATAGAGTCTCTGTTGCTGCTAGACCTTGCTGATAAGGGCTGGAGGATTTGGTATTGTTTAACGGACGAGTATAATTCCTAAAAGAGTATGAGTGGTCGATTACTCGAAAAGAGCTCATTGCTTTTTTTTTTCTAACCTTCAAATGAGACTCTAGCTCCGTCTCCCAAGCTTTGGTAAACACGTCAGAGCCCTTTTTTATTTCATTCGATACGGATGGCTGGTCGTGGATTGCTGCTATAGTGTTTTTGATGAACTCGTATCGAGTCATTCGATTATAATTGCCTTGGGCGACGTGCAAGTCTGTGTTTAGCAATAGCACTGAATAAACGACCGCATACACCACATCTAATTGAAAATGGTTTAGAAATAAGTTTGATTGCAGTCAGTTCCTAGTATAATTACCTGCAGTTTTGTATATAGAGTCAGGGTTGCACGACCAGTACCGCTGTGCAAAGACTTCCAATATACGATCGATCTGCTGCGCTTCTGCCTTAAAGTAAAGCTTACTGCAAAGTTTTCTGCACAAAATTTTCCAAGTCGGAAACAATGGACAATGAAGGTAAAGCTTGATTTCTTCGCTTACCTGAACGCGCTGTCTAAGCGCATGCGGCCAAACTCGAAATATTCCATGTAGTAGTTTAGGGCATCCGAATTCAAAGGTTTTCTAAAATGGAAGAATTCGGCATCAGTAAGCCTGATCGTTACAATGATGAATAGAAAGTAAGTATACTTGCCCAGAACCTAACCATTCCGCTATGCGTTCGCGTGGGCACAGAGTTTCATCCTCTTGCCACAATCGTCGAGCAGCTTCCTGGGCATCTTTGTTAAAATGTGCTGGAGGAGCTTGCTCAGGCTGCTGCTGCTGCTGCTGCTGCTGCTGCTCCGTGCTAAGTCTTGGATCGAACACTTTAGCAATTTCCGGGTTAGGATCGTTCCAGGCCGCATCTAGAGACTTTGAAAATGCAAACGATAGTTGATTGATGGACGGCGTTCGTTGATGCGAAGACGAGTTGCTTTGTTGCTGCTGCGGCGGCGACAACGTGCTCGAGTTGGCAGCAGCGACGACGGTGCTTTTGTTGCCCATCAAAGTCTCGGCAGCTTGGTCTCGGAGCGCCTGTTTGTCTGGTAATGAAAGTTCTCGCTTATCCTCTTCATCGTCTTCTTGCTTCACTCGTAAATCAACCACGGTTCCCGTACTCTCTCGGTTGTCGATGAAATTGTTCCATTTGTTGATACCACTTAAACGCTTGCTTGTTCCGCCGCTCTGCCGTTTCCAGTCCAGCATGGCTTTGGCAATATCCTCTGGAGGAGGTCGGCTTTTACGTTTTTGTTGCTTGGACGCGTCCAGATTGGTCGGTGCGGTTGCTATCATGAGCCCACCTGCGCTGCCGTAATGACCGCCACTTAATCGTTTGGAGAGTTTGGACTCGGTTTGCTCGCGCTTAATATCATCCTGCGAGAATCCCGTTGCGTCTACAAATACGTCGTCGTCTTCATCTACTCGATCGCTACCAACACTGCAGTGCTCTTCTTCCTTTATGCTCGCCATTGTTGTGGTAAACGTCGTGTCCTCATCGATAGTAAGATTGCTTAGCATTTCACGAGCATCTTCGTCATCGTTGTCGCTATACTCGTTCGAATCCAAAGCTGTATCCATGGTGTTGTAAGAATCGATGCTAGCGGAATCAGTAACCGAACTGCTCGAGTCGTTGCCTGACAGTGGTGTGGAAGCAGCCCTGGTCACCTGCGGCCTGCGCTGTACGTTTTGTGATACTATGTGTACGAGATCATCCTTTAAATAAGGATCATTGTCCAGGGCATTTTCGCTGTCGGATGCAAAGGTGCTGTAAAGTGATAACCAAGCTGTGCTTGATTTGCTTTCTGAAGAGTGTCTCTCGTGTTGCTTTTCCGGAAGTGCATGTTGGTAACGATGATGCTCCTTTTCTTCCTTTGATATTCGTGGAAACGTCGCAGAGGGTTTGATGGATGAACGTGTATTGTGGACGGTGGTGTTATCGTTTTCGTATCGTCTGATATTAGGGTTAGGCAAAGTGGCGCTATTCGGGATTTGCGGAGTAGTAGTGGTAGGTACGATGCTTGGTTGCATCGGTGATACATGATTATGATGATTATGTTGTTGTTGTTGTTGCTGGTGATGATGATGGTGGTGGTGGTGGTAAGAGGCTATGTGTTCTGCGGATGGAAGTTGCTGTCGTTGCGGTGCATTATCGTACAGAGTTGGATACACTGCAGATCCAGCTGCGGAGGGAAAGCTAGGAAAGGCACTGTGTCTGCAGTTCTGCTGCGGGGGTGGTGCAGGTGCTAATGGAATGTTGTGTGGATTTGGTGTTCTACTTGCAATGTGTGCAGAAGGACTCATGGATATCGGTCGAACTTTTGGTGCGTCGTCGAGCATGTCATCGTCTTCAGATGCCTATTAACGGTTTTACAGTTCAGTAAAGAAGATAAAGGGAAATAGAGACGCTGTTGCAATACGCACCCGACTCAGTTTCCTGAAGAATCTGCCAATACCTCCTCCTACTCCCTTTGCTCCTTTTTGACTCGCCTAAGCAATACATGTGAGAAATAAGCTTGACATCGTCGGTAATATAGATTCAAGCATGCCTTTCGTGAAACTGTTGCATCGCTCGGGGTAACTGCTGCATTTGCAGCAGCTGAACTGAATGGTATTCCAGCAGCGTGCGGCTGGAGGTCGGATACTGGTTTATCCTGAAGCGGACGCTCTGCTATTGATGAATTGGAAGAGCAATTGGATCCATTATTCTCGGTGAACAGGGGCTTTCGTTTCACTTTTTGATCCGCTTCTATCGGCAGGTCGACCATAAGCGTGGTCGACCGAGATGACGGTATAGACGATGCCGAATGCGAACTATATGAATTAGACGGTGGAGGGCCGAGTCTGTGCTCGGTCGACTGATTCTGTGAGCCGCTTCGCAGTCGAGAAAAGAGTGCCTTTGAATTCTGTCTCTGCTCGGGTTGGTTGTATGGAGTCTGAGCAGCTGCGGAAAGCGAACGCTTCCGGTGGCCGCTGTCTACGCGCTGGTATTCTGCTGAACTTGATGACGGGGGAGGTAGTTTTCGAGAATTTGGCAGCATGAGGAAAGGAGAGAGAGAGAGTGAGAGAGAGAGGGCAACTTGTGCAAGTTCGTGTCACCGAACAGACACTTTGAAAATTGGCTTGTGTAACCCCTTGAAAGGATCGCCTTGTTTCATTTGAGGGTGCGTGCACATGCTTCTAAAACATCTGATCCTCTTCTCTTTTATTTACAATCTACTAAGCTACTGCTCTTCAGCATATCTCTGACGTATTGCGCGATATTTTCGAAGATAATACATTGCTTCCAGCTCTGTCGTTGCAATAATCATTTCAGTCGCCAATCAGAAACAAGGAGAGACAAACTAACCTTTGCAAATATATTCACCGTGACGGATGGCTTTCCTGATCTCTTCCTCGCCTGTAAGGTTAGCCTTCTTCATAAACGCTGACTTTAAGCGGGGTCGAAAGAAGTTGTGGTATCCTGCGGGGTATTCTCTGCCAAGATATACTAACTGCAATCGCACAAACGCAACTCGTACGTTAGCATTGCCGTTTTACGAAGAGTTCTCTTATTTTACGCGCTTAATTCCAATCACCTGTTTGTAAAGCGCGATTACTTCTGATCGTAAGGGAGTTGACATTTCTGTTCGAAAACGACCTTCTCTATACCCTGCGGTCCGTTCTTCCCCACGCCCAAAAACCCCTCGGAGTTTGTCGCGTGGTCCCTGTCGAGCATTACTGTCTGTTCCTGACGCTTGTTTCATTCAATATCCCGCCATTTTCTTTAGATGTTTCGAGAACATCAATTATCGCTAATATTTCTCTGTATGAGTTATATATGGGGGATATAAAGCCTTTATTTATACAATTAACGAAGGTTGCATGTATACGTGCGTGATGTGTGGAACGAGATTTTGTATTTATAATATTGGGTGAGGAAGAAGGAAGATAAAGAATAAAATATGAATTACCAAAAAGGGATTGGATTTAGATGATGATACGATTTACAACGCGTTTTACGCAATAATCCTCTCTACGACCTCGCTGGCCAGTTTAGCATTCTGCAGGACGTTGGTCGTTGCTGATCCAAATGTCGGGTCACCAAGTGCGGAAAATCCCAGCTCTTCCAGCAGTGCCTTCTGGCTGCGCTTGGTCTTTGCTTCACCAAACACTGGATCCGAGCATGCAGTGACAAGTATCGACTTTACAGATTCGATGATAGGTTGCGTCTGGCTGCTGACCACGATCTGATTCATTTTGGGTAGCAGCGTGTCGTAAACCAGCGCAAATACCTCTGGCATTGCCATGGCCGCCTCCGCCAACAATCCATAAATAAACAATCGTTCTGATTCATTATCGGCCGAATTGAGCTGTGTTGCCAACTGGGATATCAGCAGCAGTGCTGTGGTGTTGTCGGGTATATCTAGCTTGTCAAACACGCTGTAGTACGTCTTTGCTGCTTGCGAGTTATCGACATCAACGTCTCCCAGACCTGCCAATCGCAAAAGTTCCTTGAGAGCTTCATTCTTGGCTGCAATTGGCAACAGGCCCACAACGTATCCAAGCGTACGTGCTTCAATGATATCGTCATTGTTACTCTGTTTGCATTCAACGTCCAAAAATGTTGAAAGACCTTGGTAGATAGCATCCTTGGCATTGCTGTGACGGAGTCCCTTCATCAAAGTGCCGGCGACCGCGAATGAAAAGTGCGTTTCGAAATCCACGCCGCAGAGTCTATCAAGTTGCCTGGCGACATCCGCCATAGGTTCTCGAGCAGCCAAAAGGACATCAACGACATTGTCACCCACAAAGAACTCATCGGCATCCAGAGCACGAAGCACGGCTTGCAGGAACTCCAATGCCATCACAAAAATAGGGCCATGGTTGACTTGCACCAGAGCAACTGCAACCCAGAAAAGTTGCAAAAGATATCTCGAATCACCAGGAAGGCTCTCGACAATATTCTTGAGACACATCATGATGCTCAGTACTAGGTTCGGATCGGCTTCGTTGAAAATAGCAAGTGCGCCTCGCAGAGCAACTAGGATTTGGTACAGAAGATCATCATCGATTTCCTCTCGTCCCAGGCATCCAAGCACCACGAACGCACGAGGCTGAATAGCTGGGTTGAATTGGAATGCTGTGCTGGCTACCAGACTCATCCATCGAGCACGCCAAACGTTTGCAACGTCTGTTGACGGGGCACCGCAGTGCAAAACCTCGAGCAAGTGGTTGACAATGGTCTCCAAAGATGCCAATTGGAACGGTTCCGCTGCGTCTGAAAGCGTTTCCGTGTTGATAGTGAATGCAGTGATGTTCGGCTTGGGTAGTCCAAAAAGCAGTCGGCATTTGGAGTCTGATAATTCAGTAAGCAGAAGTTGCAGTCGCTTGACGTTGCCGTCACTGAGCGGCATCGATGTACACAAGGATTGGATTGTGTTGATCACGAGGCCATGGACTGACGCTCGCACGATAGTTGGACCAACGCCAGCGACTAGCGACACGATGTGGAATATCTCAGGAACATAGCTCTTGACCGGTCCTCGGTTGTTGAAAGATAGCATAAGAATGAATCGCAGCAATACGGCGATCTCAGTCCACGTTGGGTGATCCGTCAACACTCGAGTGGGCTTGAAGGATGTCTTTTGAAGAACTTTGCGTAATCTGGAGATAACTTTGCCGCGAACTGCAACGTTGGATAACGTGACAAAAGTATCCGCCATGGCTTCTGCTTGAGGAGATCCAACACCGTGTTGATTAGCAAACAAGATAAATGATTCCAGGACCAGACTCAGTATATCATCCACTTTGCCGATTGTCTTCCAAATTTTAGCTTGAACAAGTTTGTACATGTCCGTTCGAGCCACTGTGAGATCGATCAAGAGTTGCAGCACCTCTTTGGTCTTTGCAATATCTTCCGCTGATCCTTTGCAGAATAAGGCGAGATTTGGTAGCCACGGTGCCATGTAATCCAGGCAGAGGTATCGTAAGGGTTCGCTGGACTTGTTGAAACCGACGAAACATTCGTTCAAGAATTCAAGCGTAAAACCAGGTTCAGTGGCAGCAAGCTTTTCACTGATATTGACAATAAATGCAGTGCTATTGGCAGGCAAGCAAAGATCTAGGCCATCGATAAAGTCAGCAACATAAAAGAACAAAGATGCTGTTGAATATCAGCTTTTGTGTATCACACATACCTTTGGCGTCCAAAAGTTGTCTTCCAACGTCAAAGTGGAATGTCATGCTGAGAGCATAGAGCAGGTTGTACGCAGCAAGACGAAGATTGGGATCACTGGAGCCAATATTCAAGAGAGCCATGTTAAGCAATCGACCGGGTACGTCCTTTGGACGGATAGTCCGTTCGGATAGATTGGCTGGCTTGGACATTTCATATCGGCGCTTGCTATGCCGGATAGCGGTCACCATTGTGTCACGTTTTGGAGATGATAGAGTGATCTGCGACTTGCCCTTGTTGTACTTGAAGCTGAATTCCTGCGAGGTTTCCGTCTCACGTCCATTCTGTCCAAGCGTGATATCTTCGATTTCAGATACGTGGAAGACATCGTTGGTGACAGCATTGACGTTGTACAACAGCTCTTGTTTGCGCACGGTCATGATCTGCACATACTCAGCACCGACCTTGACAGTTACTGGGACTTGTGATTTCAGCTGCAATAGCCTATTTACAGGGAAGAATACGGCACTGTGCTCGGTTTCCAAGCCAGCTGTTCGATACACATATTTTTGTCAGTTAAACCCAGCAAAATACCGTAAAAACCTCCAACTTACTAGTTGATTTCGGCAAGCGGATCTCAGACGCATTGATATGCTCTTGCAGTTCGACCAAGGTGACCGCAAAGTTTATCCTCTTTGTGATCTTGTGTGTAACCGGACGGGGTAACTTTTTGATATACTTGCGGAGGAACGAGTTTGGATTATAAATGTGGATCATGGCGACATTGTCATACACATCAAATGGCAGCAGCTGTAACAATTGGCTGATCCATTGGTTGGGTATCTCATTAGATGGGCCAAACTGAGTTAAGTCGAGTACAACTTCACACAGTTTGTTTGCCACGCGTTCCATTGTCTAAAATATACATGTTACTTAGCTCTCCATATTCTACGTTCTTTTCTCGCATGTTTTCCCTCGTCTTACCTGTAATATGAAATAAATCAACAACTCAAAATCAATGCTGTCTGCAACAACGTTGCGTGCCACAAAGTAAAAGACAGGGCGACCGGCCTTGGAGAATCCACCTTCGTAAAAGATATTTTTGGAGACGATACTCTCCACGCTGCGATGGCTGTTACGACGCATAAATTCTGCATAAAGCTGGTTGGCAGCTGCAAACTTGTAGCTACGCATACCGCTGATCTCTTGCTTGGGCAACTCTGGCGGGCGACCAAGCTGTGCAAGCAAGTTTGCAAACTTGTCAAACTTGCGTTTCCAAGCTGTCATTGAGTTCTGATCATTAAGCTGTCGCAGACGGCGGGTTGCCAAATCGCGTGAGATACGTTCCATGTTGTCAGCAAGGACATGGTGTAACATGGCATAATCCTTGTCATCCATGTGGCGCATATCCACGTGGTCGTCCTCTGGTGCAAGAGCAGGTACTTTGGAAATCTCTCTCAAAAAGCTGGTTACTTTGTAAATGTTGCTCGTCAAAAAGTCGTTGAGTACAATCATGTACGTCTCCTTGGCGCCAAAGAGGACATTGTTCGCAAGGTTTTGGATAACCTTTGTCACAATAAGGTGGCCACGGCGCATCTCTCGTGACACAGACGCACTATTCTTTACCAAGCCTTCGGATTCAGGCGCCACAATGGCAGGACAGAAGAATCGCAAAAAGACAAAGGCGCCCAAAGCAGTGTGCATCGCTTCAGGGAAACGCTTCAAAACGGAATTCAAAATGCAATGGCACACTTCACGGAATATTCTGCAACAAAACATTAATGAGTAAGCTAGAAATCTACCCATTCATCTGCAAGCAATAGTCATACCTTGGTGCCTCGCCAGCAGAAGCACAGATAGCATTCAAAAACAACTCTGTGGCATTTACCACATTTTGCTTGTTCCTTGCTACGTCCTCACCAGGCCCGACCTTGCTTGGATCGAGTTCAAAGGTCTTCTCCTCTGGAGGTTTCTCTGCCAGTTTCTGGAACACTGGTTGGAGTACAGAGCGCACATAATCTGCACCGTAATTCTTTGCAAACACAGACAAAAGACGTGTAGCAATACTCGTCTTTCTAAAGAGATCCGTCTCACTACCTAGTATTTTCAACCCAAGTAAATATACCGCCCGCTAAGCATTCCATTGGTTTTTTAAACTTACTTGGTATTATTCACTTCCTTCTCAATGACTGCTTCCAACAGTACCAATGTCTTGTTGCGAGAAGCAAAGCAAGCCAGCAATACATTAGCGACTTCGTCGATATCCGAAGACGGGCAAACATCGCACAGGGACAAGGCAATGTTGAGATCAAATTCCACGAGCATCTATAGCACATATCTATTAGGCTATTTCCGATGTCTTGCAAAAATGCCAACTTACATCGACAAGCTTTTCGTAACGATCAGTCATGACTGTTTCGGCGAGTGTTTCAAACTCTGTGCCTTGATTGAGGATGTTTGTCAAAACTTGCATGAACGCAGTTCTAGTTCTTGTGTCCTCATGATAGCCCATTGATAAAGAGTACTTGAGACCAGCATCGACGTTTGCGCTCAAGAGATTGGACATGGCAAGAATAGTGTGATTCTTTAATGGAGCCAGCGTCGTTGCACTTTCCTTGCTCTGCAATACCTTTGATCAGTCTACCTATGTATGAGAGCATTCTTGGTTATCGTAGTTACCTTGGTCGCACTAAAAGTTTGTAAAACCTGCTCAGCAATAGAACCATATGGTTCTTGCTAAAGGTCCTGTTAGGTTCATACGTGATCCGAATCATCTCTTTATCTTCAACTCACCTCTGATATTCTGCATCGGCTCAGGAGCTTCAAAAAGAACGTAAAGTACTTGTAAAAGATCCTACTCTTGACTTGTGCCGAGTCCGTTTCGTGCACAGGTTCTGAAGGTTGCAGAGGTAATTGATGCAAGAGTACTTCAATTGTTTTCAAGCATGCTAGATCCAGATCTCTCTGTAGCTTTTCAGTCTGTACCGACTCTGATGTCAATCTATACTGCGACGTTTCATTCTTGAGAGAAAAGTCGCTCGTCCATTCAACAATAATTTCCAGAAGCTTGTTGCGAAGACGGAACTCTTGACGAAGAGTGATTCTGTCTTTGCGGTCCATCAGTACTTCGCAAAGTTGGCACATTTTGATTTTAATCTTCATCGATTGCTGGTTGCTGCCGAGCTTGTTCAAGTATTGTGCGTATTGACTGATCAGTCCGCTAAAGTCGACAGTGAACAAGTTGTCGACAGTGTCGTCCATACGATCCAAGACTAGTTTCAGCACAGAAATGGCCTGCTCGACAAACAACGTGTATCGAGGACTACAGATAGGATCGTTGTCTGCACCAAAGCACTTTGCAAGAGTGCTTTCAAGATGTCGGAACATGATCGGATAGAGGGTTGGCGACAAGTCAGTTCCGAGGATCTCTCTGACCCATTCTCTGACAATGACGTTATCGCAAATCAACAATTCAACCATTTCCATAACAAAACGATCGACCATGGCTGCTGATTCAGTTGGGGCAGAGATGCGTCGATATGGCTGCTGCTCTCTAATTTTTGGAGTAGGTGAGGTCGGTGAAGAGGGCGATGTTGTGGTATCGGCCATGAGACAAACACCACCCAACGATGCCAGGAAACCTGCATAGTTTTGCCACTCTGAAGACCGGTCATCATCGATACCATCCATGCGAGTCGTGTTGGTCAAGGTCGACGAGGAACTGGCCTGGGAGGAAGTCTGTCGCATTGCATTGTTACGTAATTTGTCGTGCCAAGGAGCGCTCTTTTTCGATACATCCGATACATCTTCCCTTGGCTCTTCGTAAGATCGGGTCATGGATGGTGTCATGTATTTCCAGCGTTTCCAAGCTTCTTCCCAGGCGGCCATGTTACCAGGAGCATAGTGGGTCATCATACGCAGTAATCTGCGAATACGCTTTTGTTGAGACTTGCGACCGGCAACAATACCGGTGTTGTTTGTAAGCTCGATGTAGACCGGTAAATTATCCACAATCGTCAGCGCCTGTTGCTGGGGATCATCTGCGCTGTCCGTTATGTGCGCTTCTAGGCAAATGTGGCCGAAACATGCGATAGCACCAGAGCAAATTTCGGGATCTGCTGAGCACAAAAGCACCAACAAAGCAACTTCAAGACCGATAGACGCTTGTAGCCGCTCGCGAACATCAGCACCGTGGATAGCGATATCTTGATGTAAACGAAGGAAATCGTTTCGAAGCGTCAACAGACGAGCCAAAAGATCTAAGAGCTTTTTGAGCCCATCGTCTCGTTCCCTGGTATCCAGCAGTTGTTTCGCCAAGGTAAATACGACCTGTGACGAAATTTTCCAGAATGATTCCATAAAGAGATTAGATGGACCCCAGTTCACAATGTTGTCTGGTGCGTGCAATTTAACTAAGCAATCTGCAGCAGCATCGCGGACGGGCGGTCTAGGGTCCCGGAGACAGTTTGTGATGGCTACCAGGAGCGCTCCGTTTTGTTCAAATCGGTCCTCATTGTCACCCTGCAGAGATCCAGGCGTTAACAGACATTTGCAAAGTAACAGTCCATCTATCTACTCACCAAAATAGCAAGTTTAGGATCTGTAAAATACAATCGCAGCATATCCAGAATCAGTTCGCATCGTTCCGTGTAAACCAGGCGACTAGTGTCTCTCTTGATTCTTCGTTCGGATGCCGAGTTAATGATAGCCTTGCGACTAGTACTCGATGCGCCCTGGCTGCTGGTATCTGACTTTGCAGGATCACGACTTGTAAAGTCCAAAAAGAGTCTTCGCAAAGGTCCACACATGGTATCGTACAAGCTGGTCATTGAAGGATTCCAGGGCAGTCTGTTCTCCTCGGCGGCCAGCGCCAGACAGGCCTTGATCAAACTTAATTTAAATAAAGTTGGTGCGCGATCATCAAGGCAACTTGGGAATAAACTATGCAGAGTGCTACGAGGATTTAACCGAAACATGGCAACCAAGCAATCTGCAAGTAGAACCCGATGGTCAATAATTATTCCCAAGTTTGTCATGAGACTATCCGTAATAAGAGGACGTTGCACGTCGAACATCTTCTCTTTAAGCTCGTTTTCGATATCAGGCACAATGTGGCGCAAAGCTGATACGTCTGTTTTCGAGACATACGTTGCTGCCTTGCAAATATCGACGTAGCAGATAGCAGCTAGCTCAGCCATACGCGTGCCACGAAGGGACTTTTTTAGAGAGCTTAAGAAAATCGTCTGCAAAATTTACAAACGTAAGTAATTACAGTGGTCATCGATACTTGAGATCCATGACTTTACCTTTTTGTTTTGTACACCTCTACTTTCCGACAGCGCTGAAGCCAAAAGAACATCAGGACATAAAATCAGGAGCATAGTCTGCAGTGGCCAGAGCACTGCCTTTTTGCGGGTCGTATCTGCCAGCGAGTTACAAATATCAAACAAGATCTCGGGTCCGCCATCTAGTCGCTTTTGGCTGTGGCATAGTCTCATAAACTCGGATGGATACGTCTCAATCCAATTCCAGATTGCACGGCGCAGTACAACGGCAACAAACAATTGAGCAGACTTCTTCAAATGCATAAAACTCGAGCATAATTCTAAAATAAGCAAACAGAGTCAATACACAAAGCAATTTGTATACTTTGGAAAAATAGATCATGCGCTACCTGTCAAGATCATACTAAGTCGCTTGGCATTAAGAGCTGAGCATTCTAGCAGCCGCATGTCTGCAGTCTCTGGATTCTCATCCAGGGTCGTAGAAAGGTATAAAATCTTTGCCTTGATCTTATTAAACATTATTGGCCAGTTACTGGCACTGACGTAAAACACAACTCTGCTGGCGGCTTTGTAGATATCGAGCAAAATGTCTGAGGATGATCCATTGGCGCCCGTGGCATTGTAGTCCGTTCGTGTCATTAAACTAGCGGCGTTTCCTATGCCGTATTCTCTATCTTCACTTGCCGCCATTTGGTGCATGAAACGAGACATTATGTTGACAATATATTTTGCAAGATTATCTTCGAGTGGCAGCGGATCTTCCAAATCGCTTGTCATTGAATCAGGCTGCCACCGCTCTGCGTTGCTGTCACCTCCAGAACTGTGCATTGACCCTTCCCGGTGCATCGACCCTTCTCGGCTCATTGACGATACTGGCGATTGGGGCTGCAAGGACTCTGCGCTGCTGTTCGGTCGACGGTTTTGGCGATAAAATTGCCAGTGATGCTGCATACATGCCGATAACATGCGCAGCAGGAACAATTGTGATTGTAACACTTCATGTGGCACATATTCATCAGGCATGCCACTATACGGGCTCTAATTACGAACGATTTTAATAACTTTATAAACATTGAACGCAAATTAAACTTGCATCCCGCGCTCCCCTTTACCTTTGAAATATTTTCGAGCACAGTAACCAAAGTGCTTGCAATGGTGGGTAATCGAAACTTTGATAACTCTATCAATGCGGCCACTAGAATATCACCGCGTTAATATGATGGATATACGATGACGATGACCTGACCGTACCTCTATAATTACCCAGCGAAATATCGTGACAAAAAGTGTCGAAAAATGAGTGTCTGCCACCTTCATAAGTAACTCGAACCCGAGAATCAAAGAACTTACGTCTGCTGAATGAGAGGATCGCTCTCTAAAAGATCAAGCTGCCTGCCATTATTGCTCGGAAGCTATCATCGGCGGGTTAGCTGTCAATTCGCGCCCTTGGTCGTTTAGCGGTACTTGCTCTGACGGTGATTCGATTGACCAAGCTTAGAATAAGCTTGGTGTCTGCACTCATTTCCGATTGCTGTAAACGTTGCCGAGAGAGGGTGTGTGTGTGTGTGTGTGTGTGCGATAGGATGGATTAAGGAAGTAGGGGAATCCACTGGTGAAAAGGAGCTGAGCTGTCAGTAGCAGGATCGTGATTTCAGATGATGGTGCACATGGTACCTGGCCTCAAGATCTAAAATGGGGGAGGGGGAGAACGGCCTGCCGTTTTGTTGTTGTATTAAAACTTTAAAGCTTAAAAGTAGATAACGTCTTTTTCTTTTTTTTTTTTTTTGAGTTGTCGCCAGCAAAAAGGAAGGTGTGAAAGCCCACTGTCGCTCTTGGAGATTATGAAATGAAAAATTACAGTGAGCAACCCCGCCGTCTGTACGATCAGGCGAGCTTGCCCGAATATTTGAAAGGTAAGTGGAGGCTTCTCAGGAAAGTTACCCGGTTATCCTACAAGTGAATCACCTGAAAATTAGCAAGATCTATTATTGCATATTGCCAGATAATTGCAAGCCTGAGGCTAATTGCCGGTAAAGTGCGTCAAAGAAGAGGAGGCAGTCTATTGACACCATCGCTCCTCTCGTTTTTCCTAGAAGTGTGAATACGACATTATGTTTTCTTCAAGTAACTTTCTGAGTATCACATATGACGGATGAAACGATTTCCAATAGATATTTTCATTTCGGAAAAACATCGTGTGATAATTTGTACTTCATCGCCCTACGTCGTGTATAGGTGTAAAGTCTTATATTGCGTATCTGATTTGACATCTTTATGAGTTTCAATAGCAATAACGAGAATGATTGATACCATTGCTATTTTAGATGCACCACGTAGGAATCTACAAGGTATACCAACAAGGGCGCGTGCTGTCGTCAATTCTAAGACACCTTCGAACTTATAATATATGCAGCTGCAGAGATGGATATCAAGAAATTCTTATGAAGATCTGTCAAATTAAGTTTCCAGACCGGTCAGCCATTTATTGCTGTTCCTGACAAGCCAAACGAAAGACGACTACTGCGAGTGCAATACACTTTTTCCAAAAATCAATGTCGCTGCAATTCGTCGTTTTGGTGTATAAATGTATTATAAAATTTGACAAAATGCGACATTACTTTCTGGAAAGAGTGTATGCTCCGAGAGTCAAAGCCGAGGGAACGGAACGAGCTGCTGCAGTCCGACAACTCCGACGCACTCCCCGCAAAAGTGCAAGCAATGATTTTGCAGATAATCTTATAGTTATCAGTTTTGTTTCAAAGTCGAAAAAAAAAATGGATATTGAAATCTACATGCTTCAAATGACAAAGGTAATTATGAAAGATCGCCAAGATTCTAACCAGTCTTGAACGGAGCGTTCAATGGGTCGATGACAGTACCCAACTTTGTCATGACTCTTGGCTTGGTCAACTTCTGGAATGTACTCTGAGTGTTCCATTCCTTGCCGACAGGAGTACGCAAAGAGCGCTCATACTGCTCCATGTTCTGGAATGGGAATGGTACGCTTGTGGCTTCATATTTCTCGATCTATCACGTTAACGTATTTGAGTTACAAACGTTTCCGGCCATTCAAAAAGACTACTGACATTGTACATACCTTCTTATTCCGCTTTTCATTGATAATGACATGTGCCAACTTGGCATCCTTGCGCTCTTCGGGCCGAATGCCTTTAACGATCTTGGTCTTCTTCTTCTTCGGTGTTTTCTTAATGCCACTGCCTCCCCAGCTACCCCAGCCTGGCAGAGTAAGGTCCTCTTCTTTATCGTCATCTTCTTCGACGACTGCACGTTTCTCCTCTTCAAATTCCAGCACAACATTGTCGTTTGCGAAAGCACGTGCGACTAGATCGCGCTGTGTAAATGCAACCTTAGAGGTTGAGTGTACCATTGCAGGCTCCTCTTTTTCGTCATCCGAGTCTTCGGCTATAGTCGCAGTGATGTTAACAGCTGGCCGGGTATACTGTGTATCTTCTGCCTCTTTTCCAACATCAAGCGTGACAACCGACTGGGTATATGGCTGCTCCTGCTTCCTGTTGGGAACTGCAATGACACGTTCTGGTCCTTTCAGCTCCTCTTCATCGCTGGAACCTCTTTCTCTCACTCCATCGAAATCGTCGAGGTCGTTGATATCCTGTAGTCCTGCTATCTTGGCCTCCTGTTTGATCTTTTCTTTGCGTTCGAGTTTGCGGTAGCTCTTGCTCTTGATCTTCTTTTGTCGTTTGGCTTTAACTTCATGTCGATACATGAGCTCACGTTTCCACCGAAGCTGCCGTGTTCGCTCTGCAGCTTCTTCAGGACTCAATTTGCTCAGTTCCATTTTCTCAAAATCTGCCAAGTCTGTATCCTTCATGCCGGAGGCCAGCAGGACACTTTCAATCTGCTTTTCCATGCTTGTCTCGGGCTTGAATTTGCTTGCAAGCGCGGCATTTGTGATCCTGTGTTCGGTTGCAGACGCTTGCATAGGGAAAGACAAGTGCTCGGCCTAATATTCGAAGTGGTCAATGCTCACCATAAAGATCAATACAAGGATGCAGCAGTGAAACTCACCTGGCGCAGTTCCTTAACCGTATCTTGCCATCTGGAGATCTCCTCACTTGCTTCTTGGTACGCCAATTGACGGTCTACCCGGTCCTGAAGACGTTTGGCGAGAGGTGCCTGCAACGGCGCCTCGACTGTGTTTTTGCCTTTTCCATCCAATTCCAGTACACTCTTGCGCAAAGTAGAGAAAGCTGCTTCGTTGCCCATCGATCCCATTAGGTCGTTAAGATCAATTTGATTCTTTTTATCGCTGGAGGATCGTGCCGATAGATTGTATTCACTTTCAGGATTTGCTTCGTTTTGCTCCCTTTGACGCTGTCTCTTTACCGAGCGTTTTTCGTCTTCATCACCGCTGCCAGCATCCTCTCGTTCGCGCTTCGCTTTACCGACAATAGCACCGATATCGTCGCCCTCTTCATCAGAATCCAGTCGAAGATCCTCGTCATCGTCCTGTTCATCATCTGATCCAAGCAAATCCATGATTTCATCAATGTCTGCTCGCTTGTTTTCTAATTCTTCTTCGTCTTCTCCGTCATCGTCATCTTGACTTTCTTGTTCTTCTTCATGCTCGCTCTCCTCAGACTGTTCATCAGTGTTTTCGTTGAGATCTATCTCACGAGGCCCCTCCTCTTCCTCCTCGCTCTCGTCTTCTTCTTGCTTGTGTCTTTTTGAAGAACCTTTGAACGTGAAGCTCTCAAAGCGTTCTTCATCTGATTCGTCAAATGCTTCATCGGAATCAATATCTTCGTCGTCCTCGTCGGCTATTTTACCGACGCTGTACTCGTAATTGTCGACTTCGTCGAGATCGTGGCCCTTGCGAGTTAGTTGACGCTCATCGTCGCTGGCTTCGTATACGTCTGTCACGTTTGCGTTGCGCTTTCCTTTATTCTTTCCTCGTTTGTTAGCTGATACATGCTGTTTTCCTTTGACTCTCTTTGCAGCCGGCATAATGAGTTGAGAGTACAAGTAAAAAATGGGTTTCTTTTTTTGTTTTTTTTTTTTTTTTTTTTTTCGTTTGCTCAGAAATCCAAAAAAAGTTGCCCAGCCTCTTTGTGACGGCGGAGCAATTTTGCGCTTTGGCTTACTGTACATACAATATCTCAATACCCTCCAGAGCATGCCCATCAAGTATCCTCCATAGCGCATCAAAAACACTGGACGAATATCCAAAGCCGTCCTTGATATTCATCACATAGCCATGAAGGAATAAAAGTTTTTGATAAACTTGCTGTAATTAAGTAGTTCACATAATCTAGAACATTGGATGGCCATTACTTCTTTCTGACAGGCATCAAAAACAAATTATTTATAAGGATCGACAGTTCAGCCGTGCTGAAAGTTTATTATATCATCTATAAGAACGTGACTAAATGTTACAAGCCTTCTATTGTTCAACGAATTATCTGCATAGATTTCCAAGCGACATTATCAGCCGACAGAAATCACACCGCCACAAGAAGTTTATTGCGAATGTTTGTGTGTTGGACATTTAAATGCATAGTGAAGATCTCTCCATGTTTTGTACCGGTGTTTGGAATGGATCAACCGGGTCGAAAGGGGGATACGATGAATTGTCGGGCACATTGCCTTATTCTGATCCCGTCGGCGTGGGCGATGGTCTCTACACGGAAAGGGGGACAAGATTCATTCACCACCACCTAACAACAACCACCGCCAGCTTCCCCTAATAATTATATCTTGTCATTTTTCGTTTTCTTATTGTTTTTCGTCTTTCTTTCCTACTCCTTTTATCAAAAGGTACAATGGTTACGAAGGAATCAACTGCGGACGAACGGTCTTTCATGTCATCCGCCAGCGGTAGCTCCACATCCGCATCGTCGCCTTCATTGTCTTTATCATCCACGCAGCGCACATCATCTGCAATATCTTATTCGCCGTCGCCGTCGCCTTCGTCCTTTGTTGTCGTACCCAACCTTGCATCGATTGGCAGCGGTTTGGCAGGCATCACCGGTGCAGCGCTGTTGTATCTTTATCAATGCGACTTGATCTATCCGAGTTCATTTCCCGAAGGCTCACGTGCACATGTAAAAGACTTGTTTGCAGCGAATAACCAATGATCCATGGATGGTAATTTATATGATAGGTTGCGAAACCATCAGAGTACGGCATGAAATATAGGGAGGAAAGGCTAAAGACACCAGACGGCCTACGTTTGCAAACATACGTCATGCTAATGGAAAAGGATCCTGAAAACGCGCCGACCATATTGTATTTTCATGCAAGTGGGATACAACATTATTGTCACGCGCCTTAGCCTTACTAACAGCTCTTCATTTAACATTATAGGCTAATGCAGGCAATCTGGTAAGACGCCATCGATGCATGCAATATATATCTTCTATCGTAGTTGGGCACTTACAAATGTATGGCGCTGTTGAATTGACCTAGGGACATCGACTGCCGGTAGCAAAGTTGTTTTACGAAAAGCACAACTGCAATGTAGTCATGCTTTCTTACAGAGGGTAGATATGCAGGATAGGCTGGATGCAGATAGACATCACTGATATTGACAGCAACACAATGTCATGCAAAAAAGATACGGCTACAGCGAAGGAAAGCCAAGCGAGAAGGGGCTTCGCATTGACGCTCAGGTACAGTATGTGAAAGGAGATAACAAGTTAGAAGATAATATGCCCCTAACATATTGACGCTTCTTTTGCCTCTGTTACTCTTTGCTCCTTTCTTCGTACACAAAAAGACGGTGCTGGACTACGTTCGGTCTCATCCAATTCTCAAGCATACGTTGCTTATTGCATATGGACAGTCCATTGGAGGGGCAGTAGCTATCGACCTCGTATCACGAAACGAGAACGCTTTCGCTGGATTGATGGTTGAAAACACTTTCCTTAGCATAGTAAGTGGTATTGAGGAAAAAAAAAATAACGCTTGCTTGATGCATCCCCTCTGACTCCCAGTATCCTTACTCCTTCATCCTTCCCCGAACAGCGCAAACTGATTCCACACGTGCTACCTGTTCTTCGTCGTTTCACATTTCTTTGCCACCAGAACTGGACATCAGAAAGCAGTATCAAGAATATCCACAATACGCCTGTCTTATTTCTCTCTGGAGCATGCGATGAATTGGTGCCTTCAGCGCATATGCAGCGTCTACACGATGTTTGCGCAACCAAGCAAGGGAAAGACTGGGTTCAGTTTCCGAACGGAATGCACAATGATACTTGTATGCAGCCAGGTTACTTTAAAGCTATCGGTGACTTTTTTGAAAAACGAGTACTTCCACGTAAATCAACTGTCTTGGAGCAGTTAGAAAAGCTTGCAACCATCGACCTAGATACGAAAAAATCTATTCGCGAAGGCAGACGGAAAAGTACACCTTTCACGCCAGGGCTTCGATCTGTCCGCAAATCCTTCCTCCGACGATCTTCGCTTGGTAGCTTCTAGCATAATAGTACTAATCTCTTTTCTTTCGTTTTTTCCTTTGTAATTTTAGTAATCTTCTTCTCTCTTTCATTCTCAAATCCTCTACACAATTTTACGCACATACTCTCCACACACATATTTTCTCCCTTTGTTGGATTGATGCTTAATTAATCGTACATGACGGTAGTTTATTGGCTCTAAATATCTAGATCGTCATCTGGATCCTCGTCGTCAAAATCATCAGCTGCATCTGGCTCATAATAAATCAATCCTCCTCCAATCTGTTGAGTTTCCGGGGTGCCTTGTTGAACCTTCGTGAATGGCAGTATCATATTTTCCTTTGCCTTTCGCTGATTATCTGTCAATGACAGATTGAAGGACAGATCGGCCATTGAAGTCAAAGTATCCTCTGCCACAACCTGAACTTGCTCTTCTTGATCATGTTCACTCGTGACTACAAGTCCTTTGCGCCCAAGGTAGAACCGGTTCGTTTCGTAAAGAACTTTGCCACTCTTCCGCCGCCATTCGATCGTAGCAATACCACCCTTTGCAATAACATTGGACGTAGTTGTCATGTACGAGAACGTATCTTGTGGTACGAATCCAGTTAGCGCTGACTGTGTCTCGAACATGGTTCGTTCTGGTACTGCGTCGAGCGTTACTATGACTGCTGCTAGTCGTTGCAACGCATCTGACATTGGGATAAGTGTTGATTTTGAACCAGCACGGGTATCCGCTCGATGTCCCACGATAAGCCGTATATTATCTAACGTTAACGCGTCAGAAATCCATAAGCTGCTATGCAGGAAAACATTACCCCATTCGTACCATTCGTTAGAGACTCGAGAGCCTTAATGAATTGGTAAGTTCGTTGCTGTGATATTGCGAGCAAAGGATGGATGGAATCAATCGCAATTAGGCATTTTTCCTTCTTTTCGAGCTTTTCAACGACGGACGCAAGTATCACGTGTTCCATATCGGCCAAGTTGCTGATCTGTTGGATTGACCCTCGATCGTTGGTCGTCGTTGCCGTGTAATTGTCCCATCCAAACGGATCTGTGTATGCGTCAATTATATGGATCGATCTGCCCGTTGCGTTGGGATGCAGTTTCTCAAGCCAAGACTCAGGACATGACTCGGTTAGGATAACGATCAAAGGTTGCTCGTCTTTAAGAGCTTGGTTGCAAAACTCTGAAATTAGAAGCGATGAAGAGAAGCGTACAGTGCCGTTGACTACAACGAATGGTGCAGATCGTTTGCTGCTTAGTAACTGATCTAGACACTGTGACATTTGGTTCAGTATGCGGGAAAGAATGCGAAATTTCTGAGCAGAAAATACGTCGTATTTCAACCTAACAGCGTCCAGAGCCATCGCGGCATTGCGTTTACATAAATAATACACTAACACTAATTAATTGCTGATGATGCTACGGTGCATTTCTTAGACTCCTCCATGGATGGTCAATTTTATATTGGTCGTATAATATCCTTCTCTGTGAATGCTGGAAAATCCAGGACAGACTGACGTGCTAAGTGAAGAACCAAACAACAACCAGGAGAAACGTACTATGCTAGACTGCTTGGACCAAATGGAAGAACAAAACATTCTACGTAGTCTGTACATAATACTATCCAGTACAGGAAGATTATCAACTTGAAAACTTTGACTACATCAACGCATGAAATTTCTTGGTATTGCCAATGAATATTTCTCTTCGGCACTTAAAAATGCCTTGCTGAATTATATATGCATATAAAACTTCATGTAAGGCTTATATTAGTGACAACTGAAAAGAGGATAATCAAATAGTAAGCAGGGCTATCGACGTTTTATTTAAGATTCATACATATGTTCCAACAGGAAAGCCATCCGAATTGACCACGTTTATATAACCGTTGATAAGGCTGCGATAGACATGACTTCGCGACAGTGAGCTTTGCAAAAATGTGCATTTCTCGTACATTTTTTGCACGATACTGTCTCCATTTGGTGTGCAAAACCAAAGGAAATTGGAAATTTTTGGACATTGTACACTTCTTGCACAAATTCTGCACAGGTGTTGGTAATCGATGCTCTAGAGTTAGCAGTGGTAAACCTTAACAGTATTAATCTTACATATGAAAATAACTATAATGTGCAGGTGTATGCGTATAAATAACAGTGCTGAAGAAGTGAGAATGAGAACAAGCTCTCTACTATAAACGAATGTCTCTCTCAAAAGAATGATTATGAAGCACAATGTTATCAATGAGAGTTGCCAGGCAGATACATATACACCAATAATTACATGATTTTGAGGATGCCATGTTATGGATCGCTACAGGATTGTCTCTTACCGATCTTGCCCAACCAACGTCTTGGAACAATAATTAGTCGAGACGATCAATGGACGCGGTTTGGAACTTTATATTTATAACGTATGATATAGCGTGATTATCCGTGGGTCACTATATCAGACTCTAAAATGGCCATATGTATGCTGATACGTTTTGACTTCGTTTAATGAACAATATATATCCATACATTATTCTCTCCCCCTTCGTGTCGCGCGCTGTAGCTGCTGCATTGTTCACTGCGGAAACTCCGCGCACAAAAGGTTCAATGAAAGATTTGTTCCTACCTTTGAAGCTTTCCGCTATCCTCAACCGCCATGCTGTCGTCAAGCGAAAACCGATTCTGTTCCAACACTCTCAAAGCCCTCATGAAACATGAGCGATCTCTAGCTTTCTTACAGCCTGTCGATCCAGTCCTTCTTCAGATTCCCGATTACTTTGACATTATAAAACATCCTATGGATCTCAGTACCATTCAACGCAAGCTACAAGCCGGCGAATACGATTCAGTCGATGACTTTTGCGCAGACATCCGTTTAATGCTTGACAACTGTTACCTTTACAATAACCCAGGCGATCCTGTTACGCTCGATGCAAAAGAACTGGAACGAACATTCAAACAATGTCTAACGAAACGGAAAACCGCGGTACATTCGATCAACTCATAGCAGTATCCTTAACGCTAAACATTAATCGATATTTGTAGATGGAAATGCTCGAATCCGAAGATGGTTCCAACGAAGCTACTCCCTCCGGCTCTCGATCTATATCCAAACCACGCGTGCCCTCGCACTCATCCAGCTCGCGCCCAACACACATCACTATGCCAGCCGATCAGTACGATCGATGCAAAGGCGCGATAAAAGAAATGCGAAAATCAAAACATAGCGAGTATAACTGGCCGTTCTTGCAGCCCGTTGATGCAGCTGCCTGGGGAGCCGTTGATTACTACGATATTATCAAACGACCAATGGACATTGCAACATTGGATAAAAACCTACGAGAAGATAAATACAGCAATGAAGAGCAATTTTATGCAGATGCAAAGCTAATATTCCGGAATTGCTACACTTACAATCCTGAGGGTCATCCAGTGCACGCCTTTGGAAAGACTCTGGAGAACGTGTTGGATCAATATTGGGAAAGAGCACACAAAAAGCCCCAAGCTCCCAAAGGTGAGTAACGGATCGCCCGTCAACAGAGTGAAAACTAACGAAGTTGTAGCTACAGACTCTTCATTACATTCGCGACCGCAGTCTGCTTCGAACAAACGCGAAAACGACGATGCTGGCAAGCTCGAAGGTAAAAGCGGACGTCTTGAACATGTTAATTGTAAGAATAATTTCGTTAAGCCCATGTACCTTGTGTTAGAATCTCGAAAGAAAATCAAAATAACAATCAAAGGCGTAAGTTATAGATTTGAGGATAAAAGTTGATACACAATTTTAAGCATATTACGATCAGGATAACGTTCTTCAAGCGTCTGCAAGCAAACCGAACAGAGTAGTTGCATCAGATTCATCATCATCTTCATCGATACCAAAGCCTATACCGCCTAAGCAACCAGTAGCACGGACAGCGAAACCATCGGAACAGACTATCAAACCGTTCCCTGTAAGTTGGCTAGATGAGCAACGTCGAGATCACATGTTTGCTAAATGAACGTTTAGGTCTACACACCAGTATCAAATCCTGCACCGCCTATCAAGCGAAAAGGTGCCTGGGATAGTAATGACAAAGAAGAAGAGGTAATATAAACGAGATAAATGTCGGTCACATTCGTACTGATTTTTAGTTTATTGCTAGGAGAAAGAGTTAGCTGCGATACAACGTGAATTAGCAAAATTTAAGCAAGAGAAGGAGCGTATGAAAAAGGAAGAAGAGGAAAAAGCACATCGGTAAAGCATTTGCAAAAATGCCCTAGTTTGGCTAATATACATGGAACTCACGAGAATCTTTTGATAGGGAGTGGATGAAAGAGGCAGAGTGGAAGAAAAAGAGAGATATTCAAAAGAGACTCAAAGAATTGGCAAGTGGCACTCTCTTGAAGAGCATACGTTCGACTTTGAATTTCTGACAGATCTTGTGTCTACTAGGGAGATGCACCGCTGGATTTGTTGAAAGAGAAAAGAGCCATTTCAGCCATGGAGAGAAGTTTCCTCAGGAACGGCAAGGATTATTATAATGCACGCAAAAATCATTTCTTCACTTGTGATTACCGACATATCATACCCACACAGACGGTTCGCGGCATGATGTCAGAGAACCACCATCTGCCGCGGCCGCAGTTGCCTCTCGAGCACGGTGTGGAAGAAGGCACCGCTGCATTTTACATGCAAGCGGTGCAAGAATCATTGAAGCGACGTCGGGAGGAAATGTAATAAAAATAAAAAATACTGTGGGAAATCTGGGGTTTTCACTCTGAATTGGAAGGAATACGGGGTTGATTCCGGTTGACTGTACCTCCAGCCCAAGTTGCTTTTGAGAGCATTATCATCGTTGAGGTTAAGAAGAAGTTACATCGGAGAGAAAGGCGTTTCACTTAAAAGAAGCCAAGGGAACAAGGAGTGAGCTGTAACTCCCAAATATCTTCGAGTCAAACTAAATCTGAGGTTAAGGCCAGTGACTCTTCGACGTCACCGGTTAACACTGCAAAGACAAAATTTTCATCAGGCAGCTTTATGTATTCTCGAGAATGCCTTTTCAGGCCTGTCATGCTGATGCTGCTTACAATCAAATAGAAAGCTCTCCGAGAAATCCGTATGCCTATTGGTTATGAAGTGGAACGCCTACGAAACTGTCATCATTAAGCGTCGGCAATTCGCTTTCATCCCGTCTGGCGCTTTCTCTTTCTTTCTCTTCCGTTCTTCCCACGTCTGCATCAGGATATCTCCTACAGATATACATACTTTGCAGAGAGTTTATTACAGTCCATCGAAGAATTGTCTGAACTTATAACCAGCAACAGATAAAGTTGGTTTGGTGGAAGTTTCAGACAGGACGGCAAGTTCAGAAGCATTCCTAGGCAGTAAGAAGTGGGCGCTTCGGTGAGTCATTCTATTAACGCCAGAAGTATAATAAATACTGAATACTACATAATTTATACTAGAGTGAACGAAAGAAGGTGCGGCATGTCTGCGTGTGCGCGTGCGTACGATCGTCCGCAAAAGGCGGTCCGCGGCACGATGTCAGTAAACAGCCGTCTGCCTCGGCCGCAGTTGCCCTTGGAGCAAGATGTGGAAGAGGGTACCACTGCATTTCACATGCAAGCGGTACAAGAATCGCTTAAGAGTAAGCGAGAAATGTTTAAATAAAAGCCGTAGAGCATCTTTGCGGAAAATCTGCAGTTTTCAAGGTGTATAATATAGTTCCATCAAACGATATTGCAAATAGATGTTTCAATCATGGTAGCATACACAACGAGCAGCCTCATTTTCTACGGCTGATGCACTGTTTGAATTTCCAAGTCCGCATGAATCAAACTCGCCCAGCACCTGCTTATCACCATCCTTTCTCCACACACCTCGCTCGCTGTTCTTGTTCTCTGCCTTCCCAAATTATTATGAGCAACAACGAATTTGATTTCGAAGAACTTGATTACGGTGATCTTGGTGACATTGATACCAGTGATTTCGATCTTGAACAATTTGAGCGAGAACTCGGTCTCTTGTCTGACGAACCTCGTAACGGCGAGACATCTGGCCAGGACGCAAAGCCGAAGCCTGACAGCACTGTCGCTAAAGCAGACAATAGCAAGAATGACGACAATAACAATACTAAGCATGAATCTGATGCTTCATCCGACGAACATTTGGTAGCCATCGAGGCATCCAAACAAGAATCGATAGCCAAGGCAAATGATGGTGACAAACCTGTCGTTGAAGAAGCTAGCAGCACGGTGACCAAAAAGACTGATGTGCAACAAGCAAGTGATAAGCTTGCGACCAATGACGGCAAGGAGCAAGGAAAATCGAATGAAAACTCTCTGGATACAAAAACGGAAGAAGCTAAAGCACATGGTGACAAGCATACCCTTCGAAATCAATCAACGGATACCAAGACCCATAAGGCTACCGGCAATACACATGGAAAACGTCCTGGTTACCAGCGGAGCATTGGCTATCAGCATCTACAGATGAATCCATACATGGCTGCCACAAAGTACGTTTCGAAAACTCTTTTCTTTCCCTTCCCGTGTAAAGTCTATTTATGTCACAACCTACTCCCTTGCCTGATCGCATCGTAAAAATGGGCATCCGTCGTTTCTTTCGTTGCACCCTTTTTTTGCTACTTGGTAGTTCCTGGATATCTGCCATGTCTCGCAAAGAAGGGTCAAACGAACGAGAAATCAAATTTCTGGGATATCTGGGACTAAGAACACGGAATAGTGTCCATCTGCAGTTGTAAATTTGTTTACTAATCGCTTTGATTCTCCTTTCCTTTAGCATGGCCATGCCCGGATATCTGCCTTTCTACTCGTTTGCTATGCCGCAGATGATGATGTATCCACCTCAGACCGGTTCGCGTGTCTATGTCAATCCCAAATTTGCGCAATCCTCGCAATTCGCAAGCCAAGAATTGTCTGCTCCACCAGCTGGACTTTCTCCCGAGTTATTGCGTTTGCGCGAGCAAATAGCTGCCACACGCCGACGAAAGGAAGCTGCAAAAGCAAATGCTCAAGGCGATGGCATCAACATCTCAAAGGTACTTTATTATTGCATTATGATAATGAGCGCCGTTGCTAATTTGACGATTCTATTTCAGGCTTCTGACTCGCAAACATCATCCCAAGTATCTACCAATGGTCGTAAGCGTAACTCTGGCGACGATGCAATTGAAGTACGCAGCAATAAACGACCGAACACTTCATCTGCTCCGACCAATTCGGCAACATCACACACACCATACCAAGGCATAAAAATCAAAGGCGCGGCAACAGCCAACAGAGAGAACACGACAAACAATACTTCTATGCAAACATCATCCTCTGGCATTCATAAGCAGGTTAATAATGATCCAGCACCGACTTCTTCCAGAATCACAATCAAAGGTCGCAATGCTGCCAACAGGGAACAGTCAGCAAATATCTCCATCCTCGACAGATTGTCATTATCCTCACCTTT